>NC_060213.1:36145000-36445000 GCF_021130785.1 Homalodisca vitripennis
GAATTAAAATGTTTTTAGGCAAATTAAAAAAAAAAAAAAAAAAAATATTCCTCGATGGTGATCAATATGTTTAGCTAAGTGTAAAATTCACTTTTCATAGATAAAACCAGGTTTTAACAAATACCGATGTCAGTGAGAAAGAAGGTTATGGACAGACTTTAACACAACAAATATGGATGTAGTGCAATCAGACATGATATTAGAGGAAAGGAGTTATGGTATGACACTTTATCGACCGAACGTTACCCCTATTGTATTGTGCATTATGATATCATATACTATTTGACTCGTAATAAAGTAAAAACTTGACAGAGCACGATGGTCTTTGTAACGGTATATTAAATAATCCTAATCGAATGAGATAATCGATGCAAAACGACTGCTAACAAATTTGAATGTGCATTACAATTATAAACCTTATATTGATTTTTATTTTAATATTTTAGTTTTGGATATTTAATAAAGTTAAACCATTGTAAGTTCTTATAATTGGTATCAAAAAAATGTGGCGGAAAATACTTCTTATTTATAAAGCTATTAAGTTTTCTTTTCATTTTATTAGTTTTGACTAACGAGTGATGCGTATTATTAAGTATACTTTTACATATTCTAGTTCTTCTATTACAATTTGAAATGAATCTGAATTTCCTTCCATTATCTAAAGATATTATTATTTGTTTGAAATTAATATAGCCTTCATATATAATAGGAAAGGACTAGCTCATGTCAGTAGCTCAGATGTATTCTCACGCTAAGTAAGAACTCATGTGGAGACCACTTGCTCACTCTCGTGGAGTACCTCACCATGAGCACTCAAACTTTATTGTAGGATGTGGCAATATACTATATGAGGACCAGCGTGTGGCAGAAGCTCAGATGTATTCTCACCAACGCTAAGTAAGAACTCATGTGGAGACCACTTGCTCACTCTCGTGGAGTACCTCACCATGAGCACTCAAACTTGATTGTAGGGGTGTGGCAATATACTATATGAGGACCAGCGTATGGCAGAAGCTCAGATGTATTCTCACCAACGCTAAGTAAGAACACATGTGGAGACCACTTGCTCTCTCTCGTGGAGTACCTCGTCATGGAGCACCACTCAAACTTTATTCACTCCACACGTTGTTTGCACAATTAGCGTTGTGCCATTAGTAGTCGTAAGTAACTTAAATTAATTTTATTGTAATACTATTGCATTATGATTTTATTAAATTGACATTTTTAATTTAGTTACGTATTTTAATGACAGTGATTACACAACTATTCATATTTACAATTGTGTTTCAGACAGTGATGCAACACTAAAATTTAATATAACTCAACTTAATTTAATATAATTAGAAAGCATGTGGAACTATATAATTAAAGAATATGAAATAAGTCTGTTCAGTAGCAATATTTTTATTACTATCAAACATTTCATTAACATTTAATGCACATATTAAGGAATTACAAAACAGTTGCGTTATGATCAGTTACGTTATTTATTTCATGATATATATTTCCAATTTTAGTTATAAACATTCGTTTTTCATAATTGTTATTTGTAACTACTTTTTGTTATATTTTAACACAAGTGTTAAACACAGAACGTGCCAGCTTATGATATCCATTTATTTTTAGGGATTATTATCTCACAGAAATTAGTGTACGCACTTCATGTTGTGAAATATTTGATATATCAATATTTGAAATATTTACATCCAATTTTATTTATAAATATTTCTAGTTCAACGAGCATTCTTTAAGTTCTCGCAAATTTATTCGTGTTCTATTAAAATGTCAAACATAAGAGCTCTGTATACTAATTTTCAATATAGTAATAAACGTTTTGTGCCATAAAAATCATTGATAAGTTAAAAGGGAATATAAGTTGCAATAAAAGATTATGTTATATATGAATAATATATATATAACTATATTTATGAATAATATATAAGGAATATAATATTATGTTCAACATAACTAATTATAAACATATATCCTTAATATGTGTGTATTATAAATAGAAATATATTCTTATTTTTGTTCTTCTATTCACCGTTTAAACTCATATATTATTAGGACATTTAAACCCCAATTTAATAACAATATTTCTTCCAAATATGTTAAACATGAACAGAAAAAAATCCCAAAACAATCTTTTTACACAGAAACAGGAGAAGAATTGGGACGTGGATGGCTATACCTTGACCAAGCAACTACAACATGTCAAAACAGTTCATAAATATGTCATTTGTATTAAAAGCAGATACATACTAAAACTAGGCATAATATTTACGGAAGTTTAGTTTCTTTTAAAAACGTATAAAAAAAATCTCAAAACGGCCAAAAAACATAAACCATTGCTTTAGCCTCTGGCCACTAAAATAACAAATACTTTTGTGTAATAAAATACAAACCACAACATTTTTTGGAAAACAAAGATAGTACAAAACTTAGTGTTATAAATCGTAGATATACAGAAATAAAAAACTAAACACAAATAAGAATAAAAATTATTTATACTGCTACATTTCAAAAATAATAAACAAACGAAATTTAGTTTACAAATTATTCCAAATGCTGATGGATTTATCAAATATGAGATACCATCATTGCACTTTAGTTTTAAATATATCTATTCGACTATTCTAGATAACAAACAATGTCAAACAATATTAATAATGTTTAAAAAGACATTTTTTAATAGTTTTATTATATGTCGAATATATCACAATAGTATTGTATCGTAATGAATTCGATTATTCTCTCAGTACTTGACTATCTTCTATATTTAATTTACACAGTGATAATATACATATTTTTAATTTATAACCAAGATTGTAGTCATATTGTATTTTATAATACTGTTAAAATATGATTAACATATTCATAAAAAATTGTTTAAATAATATACTACCATTTCATTTAATTAATTATTACTTATTTTCAGAGTATTTTTTGCCGTATTAGTAATGTATAATCGTTGAATTTATTGAAACGAAACGTAATGTATTTCTATTAGAATAACTCTTGCTGGTATCTAAATATATGAAGCCACAGAGACAAATGTGAAAGTAGCTGGGAGGAGAGGAATGATATGAGGGGGAAGATTGTATACTCCCTGAGGACATTTAAGTGAAACATCCTTTCCCCGCGAACAGGACTTTGTGGCATCAATAACTTAGAGACCGTTCCCTCAGAGAAAAATACGCAGAAAATCTCTTATAAGAAACCATTTGTCTATTTATTCATTTAAAGCAAATGCAAAACTGTTTACTCTGATCTCAGGCTTCCTCCGAAGATGTTACCATTTTATAAAGTGCTAAATGTTGTTAAAATTTTTACATTGTGGGTATTTCAGAACCCCGTTGGTCATAGGCGAAGCAATGCAATAAATTTTAACCCTAAAAATCCCATACGGCGAACAATAAATTGCTCTTGTAAACTTTGTAAGGGATCTTCCCAAGGGTAGATCGTTTTCTCAACATCGAAATATCATTATTTTAAATACCGTGTTTTCAACCGTAGTTTAACATAACTTTGAAGTTAAAAATACATCAGGACTTGTTTGATTAACACGTTGTCAGCTGCTTATATTACAGCAATGTTTGACTGTTGATTTGCTTGGTTGGTTTTGCCAGACATGCTTGTATTTAAAAACTCGCAAGTTCAGTAAACTTCTTCAACAGTTACTTTTCAGTTTGTGCTTGCTTTACACGAATTCAGTAGATTACTGATATTTATTAATACCTCCAAAAATATATTATTTTAAAAGAATAAAAAAATCAGGAGGGTGAAATAATATCGAATTACTGCGAATAAATATTATAACTATAGAATTATTTTATTAAAAAGTAAAATGGTTTCCTGTTACAAATATTGAACCTTTTTCATAAAATTGTGGGTTCTAAAGAAATTCTGTTTTCTAAATAACGTTATTTTTAAATTACATTAATCATTTTCATCAGTTCGTATCTGGGAGACTTCTTAGTGTAAAGATTCGTCATGTTTAGAAATAATCGATTAGAAATAGTCACAGAGACGTTCTCATAATTTCGATGCATATTAAACCATATTAGTGTATGCATGAATATCAGTAATGATTAGGCTGCTTATAGCTAGGAGAGATGATCAGTTACATAACTGTCAGAGAGAATTCTAAAAGAAAGAAGGTACCAATGACTCGTAAGTAAAATACATCTAAAATCCTTTATTTAAGAAGACGTTTTTATTAATTTTTTGTTTTAACTATTTATTAGAAGCAAAAAATAACTATTTATTACTATTATTATTATATGTAGGACTTAAATCAAAGAACACAGTGAAATTTGGTCTACGATTTTGATTATAAATGCTTTCCTTATTGCCAATAAAATATGTTCCATAGTTAGACTTTTAACTCCTTGCATTTGAAATGAACAACATTTATTCTTACACTTAATCTCTCTTACATAGTATTGACACTGGATAAATAATTATCATAGAAATGTAAAATAATTTAAGACGTGGAAACGGACGATAAACAGGTCATTTGGTGATTTCTAATGACCTACAACTAGACGAGTGCCGTGATAATTAATGTATTAATGATTCTAACAGTTATTAAAGTAAGGAGGAAGTTTAATTATTCAAGGCTTGATTATTTTTAGACAAGCCTCTGTAACGTGCTTTACTTTTATTATAGAAAAATAAAAATGCATACCAACATATTTAGGTCACATAATGGTATTTAAAGTTAAAAATCTGTCACTTCACGTGTCACGTAATAGGCTTCCATGAATTTACATACCAAATTCTAATTCTAAAGTCAATTTCAAAGTTCCAACTTACTGAAAGATAACCCTAAATAGCGCCCAGCCATATATCATTGTAGACTAGGAGTAGCCTGTTATAAAAGTAATTGTTTCCTATATATCAAAGAAGATTATAAGTTCAGAGATGAAATATTTCTTGATATATCTTGTGAAATTCACATTTTATTCATTATATTGGTTTTAATAGTACATTTTAAATAATAAAATTCTGCAGACTGCGCTACAAAAAGATGACTTGCAGCTTCTATTATTGTCGCACGTTAAAATGTCATTATTGTTCTTATTTATTATTATTATTGTTATTGTTATTATTCTTGAGTACGTCAGTTACCGATAAACTGGATCGGATTTGGGCAGACGGGATTTGTATGGTGCTATAAGTCTCAGAAAATACATTTTTACTAATTTACTTTTACTTTGTAAAAAATTCTGTTCATAAAAATGAAGTAACACAGTAAAGGAACTGATCCATATTGTAACCATGTTTTTGTCTTTAAATAACATTTTAAAAATGTGAAACGTAATAAATTCTTCGTGTTCAATTGGTTAGACGAAATGAAAAGTATTGTAAAATTTAATGCCAAAATAATTAATATAATCCCAAAATTTAAAATTGCTACCAACCAAGGAAGCAGATCTTAAATTTCATAATTTTATATATTCCTTAGGGTTTCATTTTTTATCGTTCAAAGTTGGATGTGGCTCCTTTACGAACTAAAAGTTAGCTCCGTATATAATTATATCGGAACAATAATGTTTTACTCAATAAGAAACGAAATCAAAGAAATAAATAATTTTTCTGTTCTTCTAGAATATTCTAATACATAAATACAACCAGTAATGGTATTATAAAACTATTCCATTATACTGAATGTGTAGTGCTTATTTCTTAGTACAATTTTGAAAACATAATATTATGCCATCACAAAATATTATTGATAGGGTTAAGTAAGATATAACGTTTTGTAGGTGGATTCGAATAAGGTAGTTTTAATAGTTTCTAGATATGAAGAAAATCATTATTTTGTTCGTTTTTTAAACGTCATACTGTTTTTCATCTCGTCATTTTCTAACCGACAATGTGCAGTTATGCCTATCGGCCGGCTGTCTGATTTTCAGGCAGTAGATAACGGCGAATTTTCATAAATATATTGGCCTTCCCTTAGAATGCATTTTTTGTATTTCTCGTCGAAACTAAGAGGCTATAACTGGAATATTTACTGACCTAATAAGCTGTCTTGTGGTTATTTTCAGGTAAAAGGTGTTCCGATAGCACATTTCTTTTAAATCAATAACCTAATGACGATAATAGGTCAATAGCTACTACATCTTTGGCCGTGCGTTAAGATCCCTAAGCTCTTAAATGAAACCCTAACTTCTTCTAGGCAAGTAGTTGCAGTGGCAGTGATATTGCATGGTCTATATGATAAAATAGTTTCTCCATCGATTTTCAAGCATATGCACATATGACAGCTAATAACAGTCACTACGATGAAATAATCATTATCTTTGGTTAAGTTATGAAATAAAGATAACATATGTAATACATTTTTTTATCGCTTAAATGTAACAATAAAACATTTCTATATATGTATTAAAGATTATGATACATTATATATCATGAGAAAGAAATATTTGATAGGAATAAAATTAAATGTTTTAGACTAAATTAACCAACACAAGTTTTAATAATATCCCAACAACCAACTGCCAACAGCTCAAAAATTGAGGTACAAAATGGAACCACTGATCCTTTGATTGGTTAAATTGTCCTCAAAACATGATACTTTGTATATTTTTCTGATTGTTGATTCTATTTCCAATGGTCACGGGTCGGTTAAGTTCGCTTGTTTACTTTATTTTCAGGTAGGGAAACATATAAGTCGTTTAGTCATGTTTTGTCAGGTATCTTCGTTCCTATTACTTTAGCTACTGTTTATGTCCACCTACAATGTTAGAGGAATACCATTGTAACTATATCACGTGCAAGACAAAACAATTTTATAGTAAATTTAGTGGTCTGACATATTTTATTTAAATAGTATCCATAATAAATGGAGTAGTTTTCTATTCATCACTGCCACCATATATCAAGTTAGGTAGTGGTACTGGCATTGGTATTTGAAGAACAGTTTTTGTCATGTTTTCAGTATAACATGTGTAAAAGATATTTGAATTATTTAAGATTTATATTTTGGAATTAAATAGAGTATATAATTTAAGTATATACGCAATATAGATGTAAAATTTGGTATGGATCTGTCTTCTAAATTTTGTGTTATTGAATATGAAAGATACAAGCATTAGAATATATCTAGCACTGTGCAGCTTATTTCCCGATATTTCAGTACAATTAAGGGACGACGAAGCAGATGCGAGGTTTATAATTACATTCCCGGTAGTAAAGAACGTGGTAAATCACTCCAAACATTGTTTTTATGTAAGCGTTTTCCCAAAAGTAAATGCCCGCTGTTTAAAACACAGATTGCGTTGAGTCTGATCAAGCGTAGGTGATAGGAAATCGAAAACAGATTTGTAATCATCGTGCAGTAGAAATATTTTCTCTGTAAACCCCCCCCCCCCCTCAATCAGCGATTAACTAATGCACTTTGCATGGTTAAATAATTGTTTCTGGACTTTACCTATGATATATAATAAGATAATTAATTAAAAAAGGTTTTCTGAATATTTATTATTGTACAGATTTACAAGAAAGCCAGTAAAACTACCATTACAAAATATTAAATTTGGTACCTTTCTCATGTAGATAACTAACCTAACACATAGCTACAATCTAGTTTAATATAAACAAATCTGAGCTTTTTGACACACATAAAAACAGGAATCAAAACAAACCAGATTTGTGTCAATGCCATGCAAATTGTCTCTAAAACACGTTATAAAATAATAAAACAACAAATTTCATGTCAATGCTTTTTTGTACATTTACTGGTAATTATTCGTATCTCAAGACTAGTCACTGCTTTAATTACCAAAACAGTTGTTACATGTGTCCACAAAATAAGCTGATTATCTATTATTTTGAAAATGTTACAAATATAAGTTAATTTACGTTTCTTAGTGCAGTATTTTAGAAGAATATTTTTCTTCTTATGCCCGGCTAAAATCAACGTAAAAATTATGATTTTTAAAAGTCTTTCTATTTTAGTATACGCCTATAGATGATATATCAAAATAAATTACATTGTAGGCTGCTTACAATTTTGTCAATAACTATTAAAATTTAGAAAGAAATGCTGAATTATCAATAAAGTAAATTTCATGTATAATATTTACGGTCCGATGAAGAAAGATTATTGTTACAAATATATATTGACAAAGCCCTTTGACAGTATAAGAGGCACAAGAACAACTAAGTCCTCTTTTGCCAAAGGGATAATGAAATATTCATGTAATGTTAAGTGCCGAGGCACGTGGCAAAGGTAATTTTTGGTTTATAGAAGCTTTAAGACATCTAGAGTGTTCCTTGATGTATGCGTTGCTATGGAGACAGGAAAACATTTTAAAGGAGAAAAACGATTCACACTAACTTAAGAAATGTTTTCTGCTATGTTTTTATTCGTGTTTATACAATTTATAGTTTATTGTTCAGTAATATATATTTATTTTAGTAATTTCAGTAATATTTATTTTAACTTTTCATTACTGAATCACCTTTAGTCTTAGAACAAACTGTTCTCTTTAACTTGAATACTTCAAATTATAGAAATTTAGAATTGCAGTTTAATGTATATAGAAAATATTTCAATGACCGCTAATCATTCCTTTTCATATGTTCACCATATACAGGATTTTCTTTACTAGTGTGTCAAACTTTTGGGCTTTACTCTTGATTGCAAACTTACGTGGAAACGAGCATTGTGGCAGAACTGAGTAAGAAACTGTCTCGAGTGACTTGCTTGTTGCGCAGACTTAAGCCTCTATTGACGGAAAAACAACTTGTCCACTATATATAGCATGGGCTGTTTCATAGCCACATTCTCTACGGTCTGCTGCTCTGGGGTCATTCTTCTGGATGTGCCAACATTTTATTGCTGCAAAAACATGCTGTGCGTATATCATCTCATCTGCAGGCTTCTTAGATCACTGCAAGCCCTTATTCACCCGACTTAAGATCTTAACGTTTTTTAGCCAGTATGTTGTCACCAGCTTGTTACTTGTCAAGGAACACCTTTCAGCCTTCGGGACTAGGGGTGAAGCTCAGGATGCCTACAGGCTGAGGAACAGCTCACAACTAAATACAGTCTCCTGGTGGCTAAGCAAGACAAGAGATTGTTTCCCCGCATTAGCAGTAAGAATGTACAAACTGCCTCCCTCAACATCTTAAAGCTCTTGAGAGCAGGGACTTTTAATGCAGGCTTAGAAAGTGGTCCCTGGCCAACCCTCTCTACTCAATCAAAGATTTTTCCGAGAACGCGAGCAACATAGCCTAGCCTTGCCGCCACTTGCATTTGCAAGTAGTGTAAATAGTAAAATTTAGATAGTTATTTATGTTATTGTGACGCTTTCAATCCAGCAACGCTGGTCAATGAAGATGACATCAGGTATCAGGTATCAGGTATAAGTAGAAAAATCACCTAAATATTAATGTGAGTAAATTAACACCAAATCTTATAGTAACAGTTTTGAAGTTATATATGATTAACCATATCTACTTTTTGTATATCCAATTACAGGTAATTTATCTTACTCAATGATTTTTTGAGATCCCAAGTTAATAATGGGTAGTTTATTGCTTTATATTTGTTTTTTTTATCATGGTAACTTGTCATGCACTAGAGCATAAATAGTAAAAAGATATACTTAAACATGCAATATATTATAAAAATAATGTTGCTTCTTAATAACACATTTTTCTCACTTGTAATTATATTATTATATCTAAAAAAAGTTTATCAAATTAATTTTAAAACTATATTTTATGTTTTATAAATTATATTATAAAATATTATTAGCAAAAATTAAGTACAATTATTGTACAGATATGATTTAATATACCTTATTTAATTTTTAATCAGTTAGTACTATATGCAAGTATGTAAGCTCTTTAATACTAATTGTTTTGTTTACAGTAAATAATGTCTCAGTTTAGCCAGCATTTTTAAAGCTTACCAATTTAGTATTTAAATATACCTGCTAACATACTATATCACAAAGGGTAAAGTTTTATTACACTAAGTGTCCACATTGCTCTATATTCCTGCTATGATTTATTTCTGTTTTAAAATATTACCATATTTCACAATTATGAATTAAGTGTGAATGTTGAGTACATGCCTTTCCACTTTTTTTAGTCCCTTAAAACTATTTGATCAGCGTTGTTTATCAATTTAGCTAGTTAAAGCTTGTTTCTTACTACAAATTATATAATTTTTTTATTGATCATTCAATATTACAACGGTTTACTCATTGTACTATACAATAATAAAGCCTACTTAACTAATTACAGCTTATTACATACTAATAATTAACTACAATAGTCTGTTCAGGTATAACAGTTGCCTCCCATTAACACTCAAGCCTACCAAGGAAGATAATGAACTCTTTGCTGTTTTGATATTCAACAATCGATGTATAATTTATATGGTTTTTACTCTGTATTGGGTAAATAATCATCCATAAAATGCATACAATGCAATAATCAAATCATCTTAAATGGGTTTCGTTAATACATTTGTACCTACAGGAACTATAATTTATCCGATATAAATAAGTTGAAGAATATTTTGTGTATCTTAATAGGCGAGACCTTATTTGGTGTAATCTCTTATATCAAAACCTATAACTTAGTACAGAAAATTGCTTATAAGTTATATCAACGCTATCTTAAATGTAGAAGTCATAATACTCAATTCAGAAACATACAACTAGACCTCTCTGTGAGAAAAAAGGAGTTGCAAAGCCACCATTGTACCAGTATCACTACGTCAATCATCAACAAAGAGACAAAACTCAAAAATTTGAGACAGCATGTGAGAGGTCGTTTATATAAATTAAAAAATAGTACAGAATCCAGACCAGACCTCTGAGGAACACCTCTGTCATTGATGAGCTAGTTTGAGTAATATGTGGTTTCAAATGTGTTATTGCAAAATTATCTCTGTTTTTTTTTTTTTAATACGATGTCAAAAACTATTTTCTTTCAATGGATATCTTAGTAATGACTTAAAAATATAATTTCTTAAGAGTAATTGTTTTTTAAACACATTAAAACTCCTTGTGAAGTTATATAATACATTGCATATATTGGATCCCTCTTTAAGTGACTGCTAAACTAACTGCATAAACACAAAAAAGCATAAATTATAATTTTTTTTTGAAAATGACAATAATTTGAGACTTTTATTATATTAAAAAGAAGTAAAATATATGGCTTTTATGACCGCTGAATATAAAATAAAAAAATATGTGATAAATAACAAACCATAGTAAACCTTCTTCTTCATCACTTCCTTATAGAACATTACCGTGTAGGTGGACAATAGGACGAACTAAAAAATGCAAGTTTGTAAACGATTTAGTATAATCGTGCTTGGACTAATAGAACATCTTGCTTTTATCAACTTTTACAGATCATACACTTTAAAGACATAGATTCAGTGATACCATGGTAGTATCATAATAAATTTGTAAATAGTTACAGCGTCCTAATATTTTTCATTATTTAAAAAACTGTAATATACTAAATAAAAATGTGTAATGGGTTACAACCAGTCAAAGTAATGGATAATACCTTACATTATATTTTTATTATATTTAAGGTCAAACAATTAAAGGTACTAGATATTAGTGTTGAAAACCAATTATACTTAAGTTGTATCACACCTAAAATCATTTCAGAGATTTAAAAATTGCGTTTCCATGTTAGACATTTGAATTAACAACAAATAATATATAACAAGAAATTGTGCTAACTATGATTACGGCCGTCATGATTGTAAAGAAAACGCCTTCAACAAAGCTGATTAGCCAGTGATATATGTGTAACAAAAGAAGATGTAGGTAAACTCTGGTGTTGTATGAGGCAACGGCCATTGTTATTTGTTTCAAGCCGGCATTACCTGTAGTTTCAGTGTTCGGTGGTTCAGCTATGGTATGCTCTTACTCTGTAGGAAAGTCACCTAAGGGACGTAAAAGAGATAAAGGCTCTTACATTTTGCAACGCAATATCCATAATCATGTTTTCATTTCAAGTCATTCATATTAACTAGAATGTTAATAAAGGATATCAAATAAACTAAGCCTTTTTAGTACGTAACCATTTGGCATATTAGTACAATGTTGACTTTCAGCCTTTTGCAATGAAAATGTTTTGCTTTAATTCATCACCATAGGTTCGATATATTCTGTCAATGTTATAATTTCCAATGAACTTTCTGAACCATTGGCCAAAACATCGATTTTTAATGGAATGATATTTTAGACTGCTTAGATAATTGGATGGCATTATACATTAATCAGTAACCGTATAAAATTCTGTTACAAAAAAATTTCCTTATTATATGAGTGTTTGTTCCTAAATTAAACATTTGATTCTAACAAGATGAAGTTGATAGAAATTATTAAATTCTGTGTTTTACTAAAGTATATATCAACTAAGTTCATTGTACTGCTAATAAAATTCATGTACAAATTAAAACGCGTGACGGACATTGTATTACTGCCAACTTTTGAAGAAGCAGCAGTAATACTAAAAATCCAATATTTTACTGCTGTTACAAAATTAAAACACGAAATTGACCAAACTTAAATATTTAACAATGAAGATAAATATTTTGAGTAACAACCAATGCAAGCTTAGTATCTCGGTAATTTTATTATACAATTTATAGACATTACATCCGTTCCAGTATTACTGTCTTCAAAACATCCATGTGTTTGACCTACTCCTACATCTCGCCTATTATTTGACATTTTACGTAACACTTTTAACTCTAACGTAAAAGTTTCAACAAATAATAATGATATTAACTTACCCTATGTACAGCCTTAAATAGACATAACATATTTTAGACCTTAATTTGAAGAAATATTTAAATTATAACTGATAAAATCAAAATATTATATTTCTCAACTTTGTTTTCACATTAAAAATGTATATTTTTTATACACTTGCCCATTATTATTATTATCATCATCATCATTGGAAAATATTTTTTCCAAAGTTTACAGTTCAAACTTTGAATTTTTAAGAGTATGTAGAAACTTTTATTGAGTAACAGTATAATATAAAACGTTAACCATAAAACGGGATTATTTTAATACACAACCCGTCTTTTATGCGTGTTTTCTCTGTTTAAAAATATTTTATATGTTGATCAATTTTCGCTCAGTCCAGTCCATCAAAAAACGTGAGAAAAAACATATGTCGCCTTTACTCTGGATGGAAGTTTCAGGCCACTTGTTTGTGACCAATATTAAATTTAAACAATGCATATTGAGGTTTTCATAGTATGTTGGTTTTCCAAAACTGAGCTAGGAGTATGTTACACATTTCATTTTGAGCCGAGCAGACAGAAACGTGTCAACTTGCATTTGTGTAACACCACGTACACGTACACATGCACGTACAGTTGTCACGTATCAGAGAGAGAGGTGTCACATCCATGACAGCGCCCCACACGCTCACAATGTCAGATGTCATGTAAACGCCATTAGAATAGTAATTTCTACCGTTAGTTGATGCAGTAATTGTAGTTCAACATTCTACCAACAATGATGTCATTTAGTTTGACTGAATGCCGTGAGAGATATTGTCATTTGTTTCAATTAAGAACTAATAATATATAGTAAATTTGTACATGAAAATAAAAATATAAGAACAGAATAAAAAATACACATTTATTATACATGTTATAATAGAAAAAAAATTTAAATATCTGAAAAGTTTATTTGGATACATAATGGTAAAGATTATAGTTTAATTTATCAGTGAATAACAGTTACTATACACATATTGTTAGTTTGGTTGTGATTGCCTGTATTCTTTATCCCAAAAATGTTTATTTTGTATTATTTTTATTTATTACTGTACAAAAACCTGACTTTTGGATGTAATTTATCACGATACTGTAAACAGTGTGGGGTGCTACACGTCATGTATGATATGTGTATTAATATACTTCGCTTTGGTTGCATGATATATTAAGGGCCTCTACCTCCTTACTTTAGGCTGTGATCATAAGACTCAAGTTAAAATGGCATATTATTTTACTAATATTTTTACAAATAGAGATCATTTAAAAACATTTCGATGTACGCTAACGATCAACAAAATATTATATAGTAACGTGGACCAAACGAAATGTTGCTTATATTGAAATTGAGTTTTATTTTTCAAAAATTATAAAGCAATATGTGAGTCCGATATCGAGATATCATGAGGACATGCAGACAGAATTGAAAAATTTCAGCTTTTTAGTGATATGCATTTCTAACGATGAGACAAATAGAAAGAAGGCTTACTTCATAACCTAAAGGTACATCTCTTAAACGTGTCCTAAATGGAAGTATTCTCCTAAAAACAAACACTGAACTGTAACTTTATGAAGATATGTGAAGATAACCTTAAAATTTGATATAAAGAACAGTGCTTCTTCATAAAAAGAATAAGAAGATTCTTCATTTAAGAATACACAACTATTTTTCTTGTTTACAAGACGAAAAACGCATAAAATTTAATCTGCAATAACTTACTTTCGTTAGGAATTGTCAACAGTTATGTGAATATATTTTAATAATCATAATTGTTTTCTAAAATTTACTGACAGTAGAAACAATGCTTTACTGTGATAATATTCATCACATAAATATAAGAAATTTTTCGAGAAACACCTTTAAATAGTTACTCAAGGCTTTTGCTAACACTGTGAAGCTTACTCTCTAAACGAATTAGTGATCTGATTTCCTTTTTTTCCTCTTCAAGTTAACTGCTTTTGAAAAAATAACTCACGCAGCATGTTTTTAATTTAAAAGATATAATGGTGACAAGGATATTATACTGGGTTTTATTATTTTACATCTGGCGAATTATTCTCGTATTAATTTAATGTAATTTCATTCTTTAAATAACCATTTTTATTGAAATTAAACTTATTTGCCCTCTAATACACTAGTGTACTAATTAAAAATGACTAAAGTATTTACTTATTGGCATAAAAACTGGATTTAACAACCCAAAGTATAACGGCTTTAGCCTTCCTGAGTATTATATACTCTAATACAGCCCTTAAAAGTTTCTTTTAGTTCTCAAAATAGAGGGAAATTTTACCCAAACTTGCGGATAACTGTTTTCGCCTTATAATAATATTACTAATAAAGAATACAGTGTTGCCAAACATGCTAGCAAATCTAAATAAGGTCAGTACATATTTACAAATAGGTACTCTCATGGCAGGTAATATCTCTAGATAGTCTTGGTCACTTTTTGTCTCTGAACAGTTGCCAGCACTGCTTGGAGAGGCTACTCCTCTTGCACGTTTGCCAAATACCACCTACAAAATGCAGACTTGTAAAATCAAGTTTTTTTCAAATACTTAAAGTTAAAGTAATGGTAGAGGTTTATTTAGCGCTCAGATGATTTATGTAAACGTTGAGTTTAGTACCAGTTCACTTTTCTCTTAGTGCTGCGTCAGGAATCTCAGGCTGTCACAGACTGAACTCCTGCAATCTGGGGTCTTTTTTTATCTTGAGAGACCTAAAAAAGTTACGGAGAAGCTAAAAATTAACTACATAGATTGTTTTAACATCAGATATATATATACTACAGAACAGATATTCTTGGTGAAGATATTTGTATTATGTCATCAGGTGAATGATTGAGATGAGACACTATATAAATTTATTAGCCTTATAGTTTTTGTAAACATTTCATGTGTCAATTTGTACGGAACAATCTAAGTGATTACGTATTACTATATTGAGCTTGTATAATAAAGTGAAATAATCCAAATTATTAGTGGTTACCGTGGCCGAATCACAGCTGGACTAACTCGTTTAACGATTGCTGAGAGCTAGCACAATTCTTTCTTGACATAATCAATAACATAACTCTCATTCGTGGAAAGTGAAAAGTATACCAAATTTGTAAAAATGTAATTATTAAATGCCTGCATCCAAACACGACTACGTATTGTAACAGGCTTTGATGAGGCTTCATACACAATTTCAAATTTTTATATAATTAAAAATTCAAGATATCATGCATTGAAATAGAGAGTAAGAAACGATGCAAAGTTTCACGTAGTAGGGCTGATTGCATGTTATTTTTCAAATACGAAAGAGGAAATGTTCCTACAGAAACTAATTTACGTTATTACAAAATTATTCCTAAATTTTTTATTACATAGTTTTACAAGATCCTGTGTTACATAAAAGTCCTTTAAATATTGTAGCATATTTATTCTTTCTTTATTCTAGGTTTAAAAAGTAAAGTAATATTGCAAGGTAGAAAACGTCCACCCCCTTTGTTATTTAAAGCTTTTGCTTGTGTATAATGAAAAATGTCAAGTTTATACCTTATATTATGGTTATAAGGAACATGTCAAAATAATTTCATAAGATTGTTATTTTACAATGTTATTTACTTTTTATTCTTTGGTATCTTGGGTTTCCATACGATTAATTTAACAGTGCTCGCAAAGCTCACCCTTGTAATGTAGTTGTAAATAACGTGTGTTATGTTAACTAAATATAAAGTATTATTAAATTTTTATTTGTACAGTTACACTTTATCTTTGAGAAAAGTACAGACGTCGTGGCTGAAGAACACTGACTCGGATATTGGAGGCGGAAACAAGATGCGATGTTCAATCAGTCGATATAGAATTGACATTTAGATTTAGTGACAGGAACTTGCATTTTTCTTAACCTTCCCAAAGGCGATGCTGAAGAAAAATTGTGATTACGTGTAAAAGTTTGTTGCGAATGAATAAATAATTTTAAATAAATTTTATAAATGAATTGTTTCTCTCGTACCATTGTATCTTATAAGATATATAAAAACTAATCTTTTTGCAACCCAAAAAAATTCTAAAACCTTTTTCAGGTGTAATATATAGGGTGTAATTCTTTAAGCATTTGCGAGCACAATGGCAAGATCGCCCATGTTTGGCACACAGATAGAGGTATTAGTATTGGGAGTCTAGTTGCATGCGTATAATAAGAAACATAAATATATATTAACTGATATATTTAGTAAGTAGTATGTGAAATATTAATAAAAGTATAAGCTAAAACTTGAAACTCACAATTCAAACCATCCACAGTTAAGTTGTTCTACACAAATTCTTGTTGTAATAGCAGTATTACCTCTTAATAGCAATAAATTTCTTCCAGAGCAACATAGTGACAGAGCACCAAAGAGGGCTAAGGGCATGACCAAGATTTCAATTATCAATAACAGAGGATCGACATCGTCATCTAGGTCCGGTTGTAGCAGAGGGGTCATTGAGACAAAAAGTTCTGTGAAGTATCTCGGTGTAACGCTTGATACCAAGCTTGATTCAGATCTAGAGCATGGCTAAAAAGGGTGCCTGTTATTTCTACCTCTTTGAGCACACTGACGAACAGTCTGGCGGGAAATTTGGAAAATAAGCGGTGTTTGCCCGTTGTATATCCGCTCAGGAGAGGGAGATGGTGATCTTTTCGCCAAGATCATTACATGCTTAAGGCAGTACAGATAATGATGTCGAGAGATTGTCGAACTGTTTCCGAACCATTCGTGTTCTGTTTTCATAAATAGGAACCCTCTTGAAGTAATACTAAAAGCAATCATAAAATTATCATTTTCCACATCACCGCCAAAAAATCTCGTGCCAATCAATTGTATCCTTGGTACAAATAAATGAATCATTTACACCCTGGATAGCCTAATGGATAGCAATGAGTAAATGTGGAGATATGGAGTACATGTTTGTCGAATGTATACGTCATTCCTAATGTTCAGAAAACTATAAGATTACTTTTGACCTGGTTTAAGATCCCTTTATGTGTTTTCAAGGGTAACTGGAGGCAGTATTCGTACTTGATTAAATTAGAAGAGACTGGACCAAAGTTAGCCTCCCCTTCTTATGGGGTTGTGTGATGGAGATATGAAGACCATTATTCCTCCTGGTGGGATCATGACAGAAGGTGGTTTCTAACTGCATTAATATTAATTAATCCTGAATATCCATTCACTTCAATGTTCACTGCCCTATATTAGACGAGTAAAACATTGAGTATTTGCTATACAGTAATACAGTCAGTCTTTACCTATATTTTGGTGCGTTTTATGACACTTCTCAAGTCAACAGAAAAGAATTTTCACTAATTGCCTGTGAGACGTTATTATATGTGTGATCAGCTAAAAACTGTTGTGGAACTGTTATCAGATTGTCTTTAACTCGTGGCAGGAAAATCAACGTTACTGTTTCTCCAGGTTAGGTTTTCCAGGACAAAAGGAAATGCAGGCGAAAAAAAATCGTAACCCTAAAAAGAAATATTCGTTTGTGATGGTTTTAGTAATGCATGTAAACCAAATACACTAAACTGTAATGAGTAGAACTACGGAAAAGTATACTTACTTCTCACTTACCCTGCATAGTACATTTTTATTTCCTTCAAATTTATCTTTAATTGGGAAGAATCCGATCTATATATGACAGTTATTTTCTCAAACCTGTTGTATTTTCACAACTCATATTTATGATCCGCTATGATCATAAATAGTTAAGTAAATATATGCACATAACGGATTTTTTTTCAGAGATTAGATTTTGTAGTGTAGGTTTTTCAGTGATAAGGACGAAATTTTGAAACACTTATGCTTGAATTTCCCAGCCGTTGACCATTTGGCCAACTTTTGCATAATTTATAAGTACAATAGATGAGTTCAGAGCAAGTTTTGCATTAGCACAAATCCTACTATTATGTGACATAGATTACTTACGCAAATATTTATTGTAAATCGACTACTTACGCAATCTCCCATTAAAAACTGTATCGATCTACCGATTGATTGGCTTCAATTACCCTCAGCCAAATGTTATAGTTAGGGCATCCATCTTCATAGAACTCTATTTTCCTTATACAGGTTTCCAAATATAAAGTCTATAGATGAAACTATTCTAAATATAACCTGCTATATGATATTTTCCAAATTTAATTAATAAGTTGAGTTTAAAAATCTGTGCTTGAATAATAAAAGCGTCTTTACTATACTTACACAGCCACCTGAGTATTATATTGTATGTGCTATGGTTTTTAAACTAAATTCCTTAGTTTGTTACACATAATGTCTCATACTTGTATTCAGTGTGTTTACAAATTACTTTCTTCGTCAATTTTCTAGTTGACAAAATAATTACCTATAAGATCAATGTAAGAAATTGCTTCAATGCAGAGCGAAATCCCACAGATTGGCATGCACCAAAATCGAACTCTATATTAGTTATATTCAAATAAACTAACACAACTCATTTTGAAAGTGCAATAAAGAATCGAAAAACTGATTATTAACAACCAACCCATCACAATATCACGTTAATATGTCATGTAATATTAATCATTTGTATAACATTTTTCTTTATCGTAGGATTTTCTTGTTTTCATCACGGTTGTCCCTATAAATCGACGTAGAAATTTCCGCTAATGTTACACAAAGTTCTGTAGGGTAAAAAACTAACATAGAACTTTATGTTCTACCTGTGACCATGAAGCTTAATGCAAAGTTTCAAGTCCAAATTCCAATAATTTGTTTAAAGTTTGTTTTTGAAGATGAACGGATTGTGAACGAAACAGATTTCTTGTATCCTTCTCTAAAGGCCAGTTGTCAAAATCACTGTAGAAACAAACATAAAACTAGGCAGTCAGAAATAAATGAAAATTTTCTACCCTTTTAATTGATATAATTCACGACCACTCTGAAAATACCATTTTCCCAATCTATATACGTAATAGTTTTACTGTAAATTAATATCAAACTGAAAATATAAAGGTTAATCCGATTCCCTCTGCTCCATAACATTTATTTGACAAAGCCACATATTGTTTATAATACGAGAGAACATTGCTCCAGAAACACTTCAGAAAACACCCAATAAAACACAACTCGCACAGTTACAGGTATTGGAATTGGCGGTATCCAATTTAAATTTTCGATACCACCAGACTAACCACATTTAATTTTATTTGGAGTTCCATTAACTATTCTTTCCAGCGCATTCAAAATTAGCTACGCATAGATTTGTGTCCATTTACTATTAAACCGAAGTTTTTAACGTCAAGTTTTATAAAATTATTGATTTGATAACTCTAATACATTTATCGCTAGTTTATAATTAATCAATGTTGAATTTACCGTATAAAGATTTTTGATTCTACGTTAGTATACGTGTTTTCTTAATCATCTCAACAAATCAAACTCTAGTGACACTGGAGATATATTTCTCTGGAAGTAAATTACAAGAATTCAAGTAAAGGTCATTTAGACCGAATTGAGTTTCCGAGTTCTATTTATATGAAGAGTTATTTGGGACAATAAAACAGTCTAAGCTGTGGCGTTGAAAATATAAAGAACCCAATTGGAAATATTCCTGCAGTTATAAAATGTTACATAATCCTCAGATACACTTAATCATAAACGTTACCTAATGTGTACCTGATGTATGCCTACTTAGGTTTGAAAAATATCATAAGAATCATAAGAGCTTTTACTAAGTATTGTACGATCTCCAATTTTGAAATTTGGGAGTGAAGCCGTGGTTACCAGTTTGTTTTTTCATAGAAATTCTAATATTACTGTTTATCACATTTGGATTTAGTTTAAAAAATGTGGGTTGCGCTATTGCCTTGTTTTTATTGCTATTGTGGTTTAAATAAGTTTTAACATCGGCCGTTTATAACTGTATATCTGCTAGGAAACTGTATTACTTATTGTTTAGTTTAGTTGACAAATTAAGCTTTGAAGTTAATCTTTTAGAACATTCTCTATGGAAGTGGGAAAAGCTTCCTGGATAATTAGAAATCACAATTAATATTCTGCTAGGGTTAGACCAAGTTGTGGAAAGTTATCCAATACAACTTTCCCGTAGGGTGGGAGAGGTAGTATAAACTACCTATACTATATGAAATATATTTTTAATTCCAAGCCTTATTTTATTGATTACGTTATCAAGTTTATACAGGCTATCCTACAGGATTATCATTATTATTATATTAATTCTCAAATTTATTAAATATATGCCCTTTTTTATAATATTTAGGATTTGGAATTAAGATTGTATCCTTATGTATGATATTTATATTTCGATATATATTAAACGTTTCAATACGTATGAAACCTGTAGTACTATGATTTTTAAAAGAACCAAATAACTACAGGGCAGTTTCTACATCATTATAGATCGTTTTCCCCAAACTTCCTTTTCCGTTGTACCAAAGCAAATCTACAATAGTGACTAATAGGTTTTGAAGCTTTTATTTAATATTTTCCAACATGAATAAAAATAAATAAACATTTTAAGTTCAAGTATATATAGTCTCATATTATTCTAAAATATAAAAAATAGCCATTTAAAAATCTGTAAACATACTTATCCTAGGTCTATATTCACAGCTCGTTATAAAAGAAAGTGCCACACCTGTATTATAATTTTTATAAATAATTTCTTTACTTGTTTTAGTATCTAGCCAATTTTCAAATATTAAGGGTTCTTATTTAAGATTATATCCATTTAAGTTTGAATGAGTTATAATTTTAGAGTTTGTATAGTAATGTTTAATTCTTTCCCTTACTTTCTACTTAATAAATAATATACTGCTTCCAAATCTGTCTGGCGAATAGTGGTTACATGTATCTTATAGTATTTGTATGCTATATAAAATTATACATCACAGGAGTTTTTAAATCGTATATATGTTTATGAGTGAAAATAAATTCCTGATTTTAATAGGGAACATATAACTACATACATATATATATATTAATTTCAATAAACATTGAATAACAGAAATTAAAATAAGGCTATTGCCATTTATACAATTTAACGTATATATATAATTTATATATTATATATATTATATTTATTCCTTCTTCAGGTGCTTTCTGCATTACCTTTTACTACAAAAGAGTTGAAATATGATTTACATATTTGACCGATATATCATGCATACTGGAGAATTTCTATATATATATATATATATGTATATATAGGTTTTGCCTTACTTATCCAAGGATTCATTATATTATTATAAATAAACGAATCTCAAAGTTTGCTATTAATTTTGAAACTATTCTTTTAAAATATAATAAAACAAGAATTCAATGAGCAGTTTGCCGCACGGTCATTGACGTTGGACTTCTTCTCTCAGTTACAGACAAAATTTCAATTCTGTCCGTGTGTTGACCGTACCCCTGGCACTGTTTAATAAGAGCCACGGTTAGTCCTGTGGTCTGTAACGACAGGCAGAGTAAGTCTTACAAGTGGATAGGAATTGTATTTAGTAACACTTTTTTTAAATGTTTTTGTAATAAAAAAAATCACGAATAGCAAAGTTTTCAGTAGTTATCAATAGTGTTAAAGGTCAAATGAGTAAGGTATTGTAGCCAGATTTTACATGTTATCCAAGAAACCATTATAAATTAAAATAACTATTAGATTATGTTTAAATTTCAAACCTTTTAACGCTGTTTATGTTTTACTTATATGTAAAAATACCTAATAGAATGGTAACGGCAGAGTAAAACTACCATTAAAAATGGTTATATGATAAATGAAGAAAATCAAATTTACTGTATTTAACCATAAGTATTAAAGTGTATAGTTTGGTTAAATTAAATATTTTATGAAGTGGCTTCTGAAGATTATATTTGATAAAAACACATATGAACGTTTTTCTGCTTAAAAAATTCAGTAGATTATAATTTAAAGATACTTTTAATAACTCTCCTAAAAGAAACACATAAGAAAGAAACGGTTAGCAATAACAGCCGCACTACCTTGTTTAATGAAGAGGCCGATAAAATAACTTGCAGGAAGTTTTTAATCTGTTACAACGTTTAACTTTACCCGTTACCAACAGTTGAAGAGAGTTTAACTGGAGCTTTACAAAAATTGCAAATATGGATCTCAATTAGAGATTTATATAATTTTATTTTCACACCTGTAAAAATAATTTATTTATAATGTTATGTTTTTATTTCACATTTTTATAACTGTCCATTTATCAGTGTACCAATTCCTTAATTGATTTAATTTAAATGCATTAGATCACTTTTTATCTCGCTATTGCTAAATAAGAGCTTACGTGGAGATAACTTGCTCATCGTCACATGGAATACTAGCTCATGTTAGTAGCTGATATAAATTCGCGCAAACACTGAGTAATAACTCATGTTGGGACCATCTGCTCATCCTCGCTGGATCACCTTTACGTGAGCACTCAAATATTCATTCACTACACGTTTTACCAATATCATGTTGTGCCTTTAATAGTCTTAATTTACTTAAATCTATGTTATTTTAATACCATTGTATTATAATTTTATTTTAATTAAGAGTTTTATTACATAACTCCTTGTAATTAAAGTAATAACACGAATTACTACGTTTATAGCTGAATAACAAATTTACATAACATTACATAATTCTAAGTAAATTAATCTTTCGTAAGGTGTGTCTCTAATAAAAGTATGCAAATACGTTCTTCCAGCATTAATTTGTTTATATATATGGTATTACACTTTTTTATGAATTATAAAATTATTAGAATATTCACAAAATCTTTGCTCTCAGTTATAAATAAAAATTCAAAATTCAAAATTACTTGCGCCTCATTCTTCTTACCTTTTTCATAATTTTTCCTACAATTTAACACTTCTGTGGTGGACCATTTCATGTATTTAGTTCTTTACAGAGTATAATTTACTCTACTTAAAGTCATACCCAAGTAAAGAACAAAATAAAATTAACGTTGTACACTTCACTCTCTAAAATATAATAAAAAAAAAATTATATTAAAGTACTTATGCAACAAGCTTGTGGTCATTATAATGTCAATATGTTTATGTTTAATTATGAGTACAACACACGACTTTCAAATGTTACTTCTTTTGTCAAAAAGAGCAAAACAATAAGTGATCAAGTATTGAGCAATATAAAGTGGTCAGCACAGACTGTACGTGTAAGGACAGAAAACGCTGTTGTGCTTTATCCTGATTTGTACCTGAAGCAGAACGAAACTATCCTTGTCTCGTCAACACACCCTGCCACACACAATACTCCATCCAGAACTGAAGATACACACAAGTGAATATTACAAATTGAATGTTGACAAGCAAGCAATTATTCACAAAGGTACACATGACGTGAAAAGTCAATTGTAACAAAGAAATATGCTTTATACGTGTCCTACATATAAAATTTAATCTTAGTTTTATCTTCCAAAGAGCCTAACAGAAATTGTATTAATGGTATATACTAACGCCTATTTGTTTTTACTTTTGAAGTAATTCTTTTTTAATTTGAACTCCGGAATATTGGGCGTTCAAACGTTCAAATCTAGAAATTTTAACGCTGGCTTAACATTTCTAGATTAAAAAAATTTATTTTGATTCCTGAAACCAAATAATTGAATAAAAATATTTTTATCGAAACATTTTTAAACAAGTGCGTGATTTTATGGAAGTTTCTACCTCGCTTTAGATAGCCATCTACAATTAGCAAATGTTAATCTGAGAGTGCCAGATAAACAGCTTGAACACACAACTATATAAAAGCACATAAATATTTAAATTAAATACAATTTTATAAATAACTATTGTGTTTTGAAATTTACAAACATTTAAAATTGTCATGAAACAAGTCTATGTAGCCTACGCCACTAAGATAATTTTTTGACGTGACAACGTCTTAAATTAGGTTGCGGCTCGGAGTCACTCATGAAAAAGTGTAACGCCCGGTAACGTTACGATGCCCGTCCAGTGGGTCCGCCGCACGGGATAAAGCAGATAACTATGTTTATTCGTGAAAATGTGGAGTGCTTAGATTTCGTCATTTACAACAACTACAACAATAAAGGTAAATAATTGTACACTGATATTTCATTATCGTAAACTATGATTGATTGATTAATTGTTAGATTGACACAAAAGTTGAGAACTGAGTTTATAGGTTATGTCATACTATTGACAAATGTACAACAATAAAGGTAAATAATTGTACACTGATATTTCATTATCGTAAACTATGATTGATTGATTAATTGTTAGATTGACACAAAAGTTGAGAAACTGAGTTTATAGGTTATGTCATACTATTGACAAATGTTGATAGTGTTAAGTAAATTATTAGTTTTAATCACTCTGCAATCAATCGTAATTCAGTCGATTGAGAAGAAAACAGCGCGTATTGCTAGTCAAACATTTAAAATAACAAATTATAACCTCTAACCTGTCATAACAGTGCGACCAAACAAACGAACTAAACCGACCAATCACCACGCGCGGAGTTAGAATTTAACTGTGTTTAGCAAGAATTTCAAATTACAATTTTAGTAAATGTTTTATTCAACTTTACCATTTACAATAACAAATTTTAATTAATTTCAAATTATGTACAATGTTTTAGTACACAAAATATATTTCTATAGTTAAAATTTGTGCAATTCTTATTTTCATTCAATTCCTTGTTCCTATTGTGCAATTTAATAATATTCATATCAATAAATATTCTACCGATAAAAAGACGTTGTCACGTAAAATCTTCGCCCGTAAAACCGACTTTACAGGCAACCATAATTTTTTTTCCTTTATAAATATCACGGGAATTACTAAGTGTAATAAAAAATATTTTAATAATACTGGTCTCATAATTGTAAGAAATAATTATAAAAAATAATTTGCCTATATAATGTATTGAAATAATACAACCAAAATGAAAAAAATAAAATATAAAAAGTATATATTTGTTTATTTGTTTCATTTTAGGGTTTTTTTATTTCACATTTATTAAATAATTATAATCTTAAGTCAATTTTAATATAATTCTAAATATTTATGAATGTTAAAAATACAATAAGTTATAGTTGTATTTTTTAATTGGTACAGGTGGTTATCTACTGCAGTTAACAACTATTTTTTTTTTAATAATGTTAAAATAGTGGAATATACTTTAGATATATTATAGGGCTATTAAATTGTTATGTATTTGAATATTTACAAAATTCCTTAAAGATCTTTTTCTCGAAATAGATATATATTTAAATGTGTGTACCATTGTTTTATTTAACGTTGGTTATAAAAATTGAAATGTTGTTCCCTTACTTTGTTAAAATATTCAAAGAAAATTTATATATTCCAACAAATTTTCTTAAACAACTTTAATGCTATTTATAACGTTATTATTTATTGAAAAGTTTGTTTTGGATGTTTTCGTCGTTTTAATAATTCTAAAAATTTAATTTATTGGAAGCAAAAGTGTATATAAAATCAAATTTATTTCTAATAGGACAAATCTTACTGTTATGGAGATATATGAAGCCACAGAGACAAGTGTGAAAGTAGCTGGGTGGAGAGTTCTGATATGTGGGTGAATATTGTATACTCCCTGAGGACATCTAAGTGAAACATCTTTTGTGGTACAGGACTTTGTGGTATCAATAACATTTCCTCAGAGAAAGAGACATAGAATATCTCTTACAAGAAACCATTTGTCTATTTATTCACTTAAAGTCAATGCAAACTGTTTACTCTGATTTCAGAATTTCTCAAACTACTCTACACTTTTACAAAGTACTTCGTACCGTTTACGCTTATATGTATATAAATCACCATTAAGTTTACTTTTAATAATAATACCTCTATGTTAACGTTCTATCATAGATTAGAAAAATTATTTATTAAACCTATGCTATTGTTACTAAAGACCATTTGATAATTTGAAAATACTAGTTGATAAACGCTGAACGCAACATAAAAATGAAAGTTTAAATGTTTATTTGAAAGTTATGTGTAACAAATGCGGTTAGTGACACAATAAATATTCTAAGAAAGGTCACACATTTGTACTCAAATACGATTTTGGGACTATAGCGAAATTTGAAGCCATCTTAGGTACGTAGAAAGGCTGATGGAGTAGTAATTCTTCACTTGTAACTCTCAATCAATCTTATAATATAATATCATATAGTATATATATCGTATAGAAAAACCTTCAGTGTAGCTAATACAATACAATTATTATATTCATTATAACCAAAATTGCTACAAAGTAATAAAAATATAAACCCTCACAATATAAAAGATTTCAGAAGAGAACCATTGATTACAATTACATTACTTTCATTAAACCGCCGTGAAAACTTGTAATCCATCATAGTACTTTAAAACTGAGATACACTGAAGGAAGTCAAAAATGCCAAACTTCAAAATTTAAAATTTAAAGTGGGCTTCTTAAAGTTCCATTGTAAAATTGACCCCAATGTTATAGGGAATGACCCCCAAATGTCGCATTATATAGAAATATTGATGCATACTAATCTCAAATTAATTTTAAATACCACTTAATAACCAAATTAAAAACTGAGTTAAGGATGACTACGTTCGTAAATAGGTTAATACAGTAAATATTATTATGCGTATCCCAAAACAATTTAAAATTATAATAATGTTAGAGGCACAAACCATACGACATGAAAAAAAATAGTTTAGCAATTATTTTTCTTAATCTGTAATAATTTATAATTTTAAGGTAATTTAGTTTGTATTATAAGTTTCAATTTCATCCCCTAATGATTTTACTAGAAGCTGTAGCTGGGAGGTTTTTAGGCCTGAGATACACGTTTCACAGTATATTCCCAGTGTCTGTCACATCCTCATTGCAGTATTTCTCGGAATCCATCTTAATTAATAATTTTAATAACTATATAACCCTTCGTCGTTTAAATTGTTTTCTTTAGTTAATATAGATCATTCAGAGGGGAAAATTGCACCTTTATAATATCATCTTAACTACTGCTGCCTACTATTTTATTACCTCTCTTGCCTGTTTCTATTTTGTTTGCGTTACAATATGTCCCTAAGTATCAATCTTGTCAATAGCAATGCTGTTTAAGTAATACACATTTATACAAAGCATTACAATTTTTTAAAAATTATATTTAATTTAAAATTTTAAAATGTTAAAATAAATAATATGAAACAATTTAATTTAATTTTCAGTCTGCAGTTTTGGTAGTCTACGAAGTTAGAAGTACGCCAAACCACGGTTAATGTAACAGGCTTCGCTAAGTTTGCATGACAATTTTAATCATATATTTTTTTAATTCAAAGATGTCCAATGGTCAGATATAAAGACAAATATTATACAAAAATTGTGTATACATTTACCAACCTAACAAAAAATTAATTGTAAAAAACCTACTGAGCTATAGACTCAAACTCCATACACTCATTCAAACTCCATTGTCAGTTACACATCAGTATAAATCTCATTCTTGCCTATGTGTAAATATGTTTAAGCAAAAATATCTAAATATCTTGGCACATGATATATTAACGTTTAATTTTTGTTCATTGAGTTCAATTGCATAACAGTTCTTAATTAATGCAAATTCCAGAGAGATAGAGATGGCACTGCAACAAAAGACTGCGCTGACACAGATCATGTAACCAACTTTCAACATAAGATTTGCAGTTAGTTATATTTAACTGAAATTTATAAAAATCTACAGATGGTAATATTTCAGATGCTAAAATCTCATATGGTTTTCCACAGCTTATTTACCATTTTATTTCTTCTGCAATTTTTTTGTGAACATCCTTGTTACCCATAAGGCCATTGTAAAATCATTCACTAACAGCTAAATCCCATAGGGTGGAGTCGTAGAATTCAAATAAATCATAGTGCCTGTATATAAATGAAGCATTGTACCGTAGTTGTAATTATTTATGCTGAATCGCGGTAGGAAGTAGGCTCTTTTGTTAACTAGACGCGGTGCGTGGAAATTGTTTGTTGGTTATACCGGTACATCAGCTGATCGAGATGTCTACGGTGATACGTTCCCGAAGCCGGTTCCCGGAGAGAGGGGGACCAGTGTTGGCGTATTGACGACAGCGTACGAACGTCCACTAGAGAAGCAGTAGTTCTTCCTCTAATCCTATAGTTTGGATCTAGAGTAATTCTTTTAATCGGGTGTAAATTTAAATCAAGTTTTAATTTTATTTAGTGCGTTTTTAGTTTCCTGTCAGCCTCCATAGTCTTCAAAGTAGTAAGTCCCGTACCAGCGTTTAGTTAATATCTTTTATTTTTATACTGTTGTGATTAAATTGTAAAATTTCCCATATTACAGAGTCTGAGAATTAATTCAATTTTTGAATTATTGTGAATTAAATTTTGTTCGTAAAGTTAATATCAAGTTTTGTGTTGTATTGATTTTTTAATATTTTGAGAAGAGAATTTTTTATTTTATTTTGTTAATTTAAACCATTTTTGGAGAAGTATAAATTTTAATTTTCATTCTTTTTGATCAGACTCTTAATTAGATTTGATCGATTGTGAGAAGTTCTGGAGAAAATCAAATCTAAAGTTTGTAAACTTTGTTAAAATTTTGAGTGAACTTTAATTCGGAATAAATCAAGTATTTCCGAAAAGTTGTTTTGATTAATAAAGTATTAGCTCCAAAGTAATATAACATATGTACTATAATAACGGTACAGCATCATGCAAACAGCAATAGTACAGTCTACGTAAATTGTACTTAATTATTTTATAATAGTATTCCATTCATGCTCTATTCATACATTGTGTTGAATTAAGTGCATTATTTTTATACAATGTTAGGGTTAGTAAGACGGATGAATAAGTAATTTTTAATTTCTCTCGTAAATTGAACAAACACCGGAGATGAAGTATCAAATAGTGTGGAACTAAAGACACCACATAGATATGTTGTAAAATAAACATGCATACATGTTGCAAGCGCCACACTATTGTAAATCAGAACTTTATAAAATAAATACAATAATTAAACTTAAACTGATATTATTTCTTAAGGTATCTTTCCTATCAGTAATACAATTTTAATTATCGGAATACATATTGAAAAAGCTAATATTTAAGTAGTTTTAAACAAAATAAGGTTGGTTTTCAGTGAAAATCAGCTGAAAAAAATCACCGCTAATCTAAAACGTTCCCTCTTGTATATAAAATAGAGACATATCATCTCTCCTATTCTCCTCACAGAATACATGTAAAATATAAAATATATTATAGAGTTTATAATTTTGAATTTTAAAATGTATGTTTTAAGTCGATATCCTGTGTAAAACAGGAAAAATTCAAAACAAATATGTTTATTTTATTACATAATTTTCCCATTTAGTAAACATGGTTTTTATATAATTTCGTAAGCTGTACAAACTTCCAATTAGAAATAATAGTTTTAAGAAAATAATAAGAATATTAGTTGGAACAAATGCAACGGCAAAATTTGGGATATATTTATGAACGGAAGTTTCTAATTTTCACAAAAAAGTTAAAATGGACATTAATGTATTTATAAGTTGACTAAAGTATCAACAACACTTTTTACGAGAAATTGTATAATTATTTTACCATTTATCTAATATTAATGAAATGACTTAAAGTAGCTCTCTTTATCAATATATTATACATAAACATGGTTATTATATTAATATAACACTTTTGTACTGATGATGTACAACATTAACACCAACATCGTGTTAGCTTTAAATGAATGTGGCTCACGACAACGTGGATGTTAAAGGAGCAAGCTCATTGCCAAGAATGAGAAGGATTCGGTCTCTAAACCTCAATTACAAAACTAACTCAACTGCGTCACGTGATGTCTACTTCAGTAATTGTAGTTTGATATATTCCTCTCCGAAACTACCGCTACAAGCATCCATCCGCTAGCCACCTCATTCATACGAGGCTTCTTTCAGGATCCACCACATACAAAATGTCATAAACTTTCCAAACTGTCCTTGTTGACTAAAAATATGTTGGGTTAGTATAATTGCCTAAAAAGAAATTAAAATATGGAAATTTACCTTTTTATTATTCTTAAAAAATATATTGTGCACACAGTCTCTGTGTTTGTTGCTTTCCTGTACGTCTAAAGATATAGATAGGGAAACTAACAAACAGTGTCTCTAAGGGGATTCCGTGAAACATACACATACAACTCCAAATGGACAACTTGGATAGTAAATCCAGGTTTAGTTATTTCTTAGAACTACAATTTGGACCCTACTTAAGTAGATTTCTCCATTATGTTTATCATATTACTTTATTATATTCAAATAATAAATGTAATATATTTTCTTTTATTTATCATTCTACTGCTACATTTTTACTAGTATTCAAATATACCTACACCGAATTTATTATTTCAGAAAAGAGCTATATAGAAATATAATAATATTTGTTTAAAAACCCGTTAATTCACTTATAATAGTATTTCAGTAGTTCTTTAAATCAAAATTTCCATCTTTTTCTACAGGAATATCTGGCTTTAATGACGTCCAATAAATAAGGCATGCCAAAATTATTCGTACATTTCATAAGGAACAACGCCCTTTTTCACTGGTTGGGATAAACTGAAGAGGGTAGGATCGAAATGTGAGAACAATAATTTGTAGCTCTTGATGTAAAACTTCATTGATTTACATTGTAATGGCACAAGCTCGTAAATAATGATTGTCGAAATCCGTTGGGTGAATGACATATATTTTTCCAAAATTCACTCTTTACTTTTAAATTGTATTCTATAAAGATGTAAATAAAACTAATTAAGGTAGTTTTCTCTACCTGAAAATCAAATAAATTATCTTATTTATTTTATTAAAAACTGTGAAATTAATTTCTTGGAAAGCCGCTTACCAAGCCACACGACAGGTTTCAACGACAAAATACTTTAAAGGTAGTAGTTATGGAGAGCTGATTCCGTTGTGATTGTTTTGTTTATCTTCCGTAAGCTTTCTTTTTAGTGAAGCGTCTGAAATCTGAAGCTGTTAATGATTCGTCCCCTGGAATTCAAGTTCATGTTTATTTCAAGAGATCTAAAAAAACGCAAACGACTAAGAAGCTCAAATTGAACTCTTTGCATCGTTCGAAATTAGAGACAACTAGAGTACAAAATAAAGTGTAATATAGATAAAGGAGCATTTTTTACTTTCTCATCGGGTGCAATACTGAGTGAGTTTTTTAGGCAACCTTTGGAAAGTTTTCTTTTCTTTGGAAAGTGTAACATTCCAGACGCTGCACTAAGAGGAAATGAAACTGAAGCTAAATTAAAATTCACAATATTTATTAGCTTATGCTACTTTAAAAATAATATGTGATAATTTCAGACCTTGTAATCAGAAAAAACTAGATTCAAAGGTCAAAGGAAAAACTGTTTACCACGAGAATTGACGTACTGCTATTGACAAGATCTACCAAGTTTGGTAAGTTTACTTTAGCTATTGAAACTGTGTTAGTCAGTAAAATGCGTTCCTATCCATCTCATGTAATCTCATTATCAATAAACTTATGGTCCATTTGACAATAAGGAATTATATGCACAATATCCATTTACTGCAGCACAAAATGTACTACAGAGGAATTCGACCTATATGGAAAATACAACATCAGAGAATTTATAACGAGCGATTGTCACTAACGAGTTGTTACAGCTCCAGGAAACTGTTACAACAATAATTATTTGTAAACCCTTTTCTGGAGAGAAAATTCAGAGAATTAAAACTTTATTATATTTCAAACTAAAGCATTGCTTTTATGAGCTAAGGCTCTCTTTTCAATTCTAAAATACATTAGGTTCAGGTTAAAGCGATTTAAAATTTTTAATGGTTAATACATATAACTGAACGTTATTTACTTAATTATGTAGAGAAATATTTGCTATTAGTAACAAGTTTTATAAATGTATTATTGTTATAATATTTTTGTAAATGGTGTCATATTTTTTTTATTTTACTACAATAATGTAGGTGGTATTATTAAGTAATCACAACATAGGCTACATAAATAGCTATTAGCAATAACTTTGTTGTACAGATAGAATTAAACTAGTTCTCATTAATAACATTTGATGTGCGGTGAACGTTGAGTATTGATACAGTGAAATATTGACAAGACTCAGTGACAGTATATAACAGGCACAAGAATAACTCAGTCCTCTTTTTGCCAAACAAAGGATGAAATATTCATGTTATGTTAAGTGCCGAGGATCGGGGCAAATGTTATTTTTGGTTTTAGAAGTTTTAAGACGTCTTCTTGGATCTGCGTTGCTATGAAGACAAGGAACCATTTAATAAAATAATTATTCAGAATAAATTTATTCGTGTTTTATTACGTTTTTTCTTTGTGTTTATGTAATTATCAGTATTATTGTATACCAAAATATGCATGATAATGTATTTCAACGTTTCTTTAGCGATTCACCTTACCATGAAAAACTGCCTAATAATAAGTAAGTTTTTGAATTTCCTATAAATATCTGCAAGGAAATAATATGGAATCTCAGTTTAAAATTAATTTTAAATGTTCGATAAACCATCTATTTTTCTTAAATATATCTCAATTTTATACAGGTAATTAATTATTTAATAATTTGAAGTATAAAAATTCCAAGCAAAGAAAGTTTTATAACGTCGTATCTTTTACTTACGACAACGCGTACGATAACAAGTATACAGTTGGACATTTAAATAACTTATTTAATAAATAATTATTCAATATAATTTCATATTTTACTCCGGAAGTACGACATACAAGGATCTACAAACATAAATATTTGTCCAAAAGCTAAAAACCTCAACCACGGTCTGTTGCCATCAACCTGAGGCGAATATTTTGTCTATGTTTTTAACTGTCTTTTAGCACCTTATACAATTGGCCTGCGGTTGTATAAAGCTGACAGTTTAAGGTCAGAACGAATGATGGAAACTTTACAAAGTGAGTTTACTGACATCTTAGTATGCTAGTGTGGATTAGAGCGAGCGCCAAAAGGCTCAACATGCATCTGCAATCGAAACCTGACAGGTTAGTGAGAACTTAGGGCGCCGATCTGGACCAGAACGGACGACGGAGGACACAACATGTATATTGAATGGAAATCTAACACTCTGCTGAGGGCTCAATATGCCAGTATGGATTAGAACAGATGACGGAGGGCTCAAAAATATCTGCAATCACAACTTAAATGTGTTCTGAAGACTCAGTAAGGCTCTTTAACCTAGGACCAATTTTAGATACTCAACATGTGTCAGCAGTCGACACCTGGCAGTTTATTGAGAACTTAGTATGACCGTATGTGTCAAAACGGATGACAAAAGGCCCAACATGTATCTGCAATCAAAATCTTACAGTTTTCATAGGACTCAGTATGCTTCTGTGATGTAGTACGGATGGTGCAAAAAATCTAAACCTGACAGTTTAATGAACATTAAGGACGCCTGTACAGACTAGTACGGACGACGGACCGCCCAACACCTATCTCATGTATCTGCAATCGAACCCTGAAAGTTTACTGACGACTCAGTAAGGCTTACTCGCAGCACGGACGATTCACAGCTCAACCGTTCTTTGTTGAGTAAGTATTTCACACAAAAATAATTTGAAAGTTTGCTTTAAGAAAAAATCATTGTAATTGAATTTAACTGATACAGATTTTATGATGTTTTTATATTTATGTTCCATGCAAATCCATTAACTGATTATGATTTCTTGAAACTCACTTAACCTACGGATGAGACAATTATTGTGGTGAAATTTAACTGACAGTATAGAACTCTTTAGAAACTCTTGTGCCTGTTTTCTGCTATGATGTATTGCCACTCAAATTGCAGTATTTAAAATACGGAAATTTTTAGTTAAATTGGGAATTTTTTTGATTTGCCATGAATGAAGTCACAGACGGAGTTATAATACTCCCTACCACATAATATAATATTTGTTAATGTTAAAATTAAATTTCAGATTGTTACAATCTGACACATGTGAAGTCCCAAAACTGTAATTGTATAATGTAATTGATTATTGCTGTTTCAGTTTTTGTCGAAATAAAACTAATAAACTCCGATTCAACGTGTAAAGTTAAATGAATGACTAATACATCAGTGAGGAATTAATAATCAGAAAACCCAGGCTATTGCCCTCTAATTTATAACCGAATTGATTATCGATATTTAAGTTATTTTAACTCAAGAGAATACACCGAGAGAAAGTCAGGTACGTGGAATGAGCTATCCACCAGCAAAATGAGGATTTAATAACCAGGAGCTGCAGGATATTAAACTCGACGCGTCTTGTAATGTTTGGCACTTTTTGTCTTCAACATTGTGTTCATATCTACCCTCAGAATCTGAACATTACACTGTCTAACATATTAAATGTTATGAATATAACAATACTTTGTAATAAACATTATCTCATCCTCGATATTCACATCCTCATATATAAATAAAAGAGTATTACAAACTTATTTTTTCAAAGCCACTATTAATAAGTATAAAGGTTAAAACTTCAGAACTGTAATAAAATATTTTAGATGTCTTTATTATAAAGATTTCAATACAACACTTCATTTGAACAATCATTCATTTTTTACATAACTGCATTGTGGTTTGTAATAACTTGAGACAATTATAATTGGGTTTTGTGTTTATTAGTAAAATATATAATGTTGTGTAAAATGTAATGCAAGAAGTCGAAGTTTATTTTATAAACAATCCAATGTTTTTAAAAGTGGGATATAAATCTATCCAAAACATTACTCAGAGTGGTCCAGTTAAAGAGCAGCTGATAAGCAAGATTTAGAGTCGAACCGTTGTTTGTTTCACCAACTCCGGATATCTGTGTTGGAAGCGGGAGATCAGCCGAGATTGTTTAATATTTTCTTCCCCACAGATTGGTTTGAGTTAGAAATTTTCATTTTTAGAAACACTTATGTTGTCTAAAATAAAATATATTAGTTATTATATATTGTATGAAATACTAATCACACATTATAATAAATTATAATACTGTGTAAAATTACACTGTTATCGTCATGAAATACATTTATAAGACACATGACTAGGTAAATATAAGTACGAAACATTCATTGACAATTGGAGAATGTTTTTAAAATCTCCTATGACCTTCATGTACTTAATACGTATCTTACTATAGCGTTTAAAATATGATTAACTGTAAATTAATGTGCGTAGATTTTTTCACATCTGTACGATTGCCTGTCTGGGTCTATGTCCGCAGATCAATTATTGCTTTAGATAAGTAACTTTCAATTAGGATGAATAATATGTGAGGCCTGTTGCGTGGCGTGGAAGAAATAAATACTCAAAACTTCTCGTATAGTTATTGAGACTGAAAAAAGTTTCATTTATGTCTGTCTGACTTCACATTATCAAAAAAACCAAGTAACCTGCATACTTTAAATTATGGGTGAGGCTTCATTTCTATATAACTAACTCTGAGTTTGATAATGTTGCACATCACTCCAACTGTTTTAGCTGAGCGTTAGCGAATATTTTACATTGGCTTTCTAGTAAAAACCATGGGGGCTACGAGAAATTACTAGAATAAAGTAACAAACTGTATACAATGTGTATACAATAATATGGCTACAAAAATTAAATTTTTATTCATACATTGAAAATAAAAAATGTATAGAGTGAAAACTCGATGCTGCAAGTTAGGTACAAGACTTCATTTCAGAGCATTGTTGCGTTTTAGTACCCTACCTAGTTTACCGAAACATTTATTATTTGTGAATTGTTAGGAAACCTAATTATAGAACAATAATTATAAGAAATTATGTGGCAAGGCATTCTTTAACTAATTTTTCAGTTAATTATTCTTCTGTATGGATTTATGTCTCTCAATCTGACCGCAAAACATCTCGAGAATGAAAAGAAATTTGAAATTAGCGTGCAACCTCAGCGAAATGTGTATATGTTTATCCATCAATACATTTTACGAAAATATAACATTGTTTCTCCATAAATTAATCTCTTCTTTAACTTCTAGTGTATCACATATTAGATATAAGGTCCTTGCTTAAAACAAATCTATATACGGTGACGATCTCTCCAAAGGCAGACTTTACACAAAACACTTTGTACGTCAAAATGTCAAACGTATAATCTGATAGCCCTAAACGTTTGTTTTCTTGTGTTTTATTTATAGGTGATATTATAATGACAGAGGTTTCAACTAATATTAATCTTCTATAAATTGCAAAAAATTAGTTTTTAAGAATATTTTTATATTTTTAAACGTTTGTTATTTTATATTAAACTAAAATTTAAAAATATAATTGTATTTTAAACATGAAGATAACATTTAAAACATATAATCTATATAAAAACATATAAATTGCAATTAAAATAATTTAAATTTGTAACATGTATTCCAACTGTAGCCTTATTTAAGTTTTTAAACATGTAAGTGGAAGAAATATTTTGTTAATTACGTCAAATACCTCCAAAACTGTTATTTAACAGTAATTTAAATAAAATAATAATTGATAATATCGTCTAATAACTAGCATCTTTTGCATTTAATAATTTTTGTCATCTTAATAATCAATAAAAAGGACGACAAAATGTAACTGGCCATTAACCTCTTAAATTAGTCAGGAAGCGTTACTGACATTAGGGTTGGCAAGTTATCAAATGGAAGTGGACGGACTTTTACATTCATGTTCTTCTCCGAGCTACCTTCTGTTAAGTTATGTTGTGCACTTTTGTTACAATTTATAGGTCCCTTTAAACTGTACCGAAATGTACTGTGAAATTGCTTTCCTGGAGATTTGCAGATTACAATAATAAGTAAAACATCTCAAGATAGTAGCATCCTGCATCGCAATCAGTTACTTACTCGTGTAAAAGTTGAATTGTTTTTCCGATACCTGTCATACAACTACACTTTATTGGTATATATTTAACTAATCTACTTTAAATTTACTTGTAGGCTAAGTAATTAACTTTTGTATACCATTATCACCAATTGCCACATCGAACTAATTCACATAAATACAATATAATGCGTTTTTCAATATACTTTCAAATAAGTTTTTTTGTTTATTACATAAAATTAAAACTTCTGTTAAACTGTATGCATAAGAAAAAGGTAAGCAGATTAGAGGGGAACAGTGAATCCTGCCAATAGTTTGTATATTATTAAACATTTGTCGGTATATTATTAACAAAATAGGTAAATAATAATTTAATTACTAAATATTTATGGGAGAAAATCAAAACAATATACTGTAGAATATAAGTGATTTAAAGAAATTAAAACTGTACTTTTCCAAGAAAGGATCCGTGAAGGTATGAATAGTTCAGAAATACATTATAACCTAGAAGTAGACTACGGTTAACTAGTAAAAAATAGTGGTGGAACAGTTTACAATTAATTTCTCTCCCTTTTTATTGAGTATTCGGAGGCCAATCAAGGGCGTCGGTGAGTTAGTTGGTGACGTAAGGGATAGATATATAAAGTCCGACTAGCGAATCTCTGCGAATTTTAGTATATTTAATATTATATATATATATATATGAAATATATATATATAAATAATATATATATATAATATATGTATATATATATTATATATATATAAATATATATATATATATATATATACTATTTACAAGGCGTTCCTATGAGTTGCCAGATCACATAGATTAACAGTAAACTACTTGTAGTAAATATAGTAGTTTGACATTCAATTTGAGGGACTTGTAAAATTACAATTCCAAAGGAATAAATTTTTAAATTGTAAAATATTGGGCAAATCATTTTACTGCTAAGAAAAATCTTTTGTCACTAAAGATATAAGTTTTAAAATGTGGTCATTAAGCAACTATTTTGTGTAATTTTATCGGATGTGTTAAAAACCAATTTTCAATTAAATATGTCAAAGACGTCACGTCGAAGCCGATACCAGTGTCCTTTAAATATCTTTCGATAAGAATACCGGTTAAAATAGAACAATATTTATTAGTCTATTTACGAACGAATAAATGTATGAATATTCAAAACGAGCCTATTGGACGTTAATAAGCAATAAGTATTAGATTACACAACAATTGAATACATTCATGGTTTGTTAATGTTATACAAATATAAAATTTCTATCTTAGCATTGTTTACAATTACAAAATAACATGCCATTTAATTGTGTATTAAAATTTAAAATTACAGATTTTTAAAACTTTGGCAAGTATTCTGTGTATGAATATAAATTTCATTTATGATCTATTTGTTATTAAATTACACCAATTTATTGCCTGACATATATAACAAATAAAGTCCCCCTTTATGACACCAAGATGAATTGCATTGCTTTTCAAAGTCTAATTAATTAATTCGCCCTATTAAAGTTTTCCATTTTTCCCTAGTACCGTATCTCTCATTGTGGTTAAAATAGTTAAAAAAGCCGCAGGTAACAAATCTAAAGTATTTCATATTCTTTTAAAGTTAAAATAAGGAAGAAAAGTCAGTCTATATAACTTACTTTCACAAAACACAGATTTAAATGCACTTCACTTTCATTAACTGTTAAAAAGACATTTAAAAACTTTTCTCCGTTATTCCAACTACTAAAGGATTAGTTTATGGATTCATTTCAAAACTTCTTTATGAGTTGTAGGTGACATTTTAACATTGTATTTGTTCTATCATATATAAGGACTTTTTATACGATATATACGAATTGACTTAAAAATAGACAAACATGTATTATAAAACTTTAAATCTAAACTTTTCTTCACGTTTCACAAACCCCCATTTTATAACCATAACCATTTAACATTAAATGTAGAGCTTCAAATGTAATTTTCAGTAAAACTTTAAATTATTTTCGATGGCAAATATGCTTTCGCTTTTTAATTTTTACTATCCTTTCAAATTAACCACCTATAATAATGATTATTTCCAAATAGTAATTTTTAAATTGTTATGTTACGATGGTATACATGACCTGTATGATTGTACTCTATATATGAATTTAAATTAACTCTACTAATTAGGAGTAATTGTCTACTAATTGTATGCTTGATGGAAGTCACCAGGTTTTAATATAACAGAAATTTCTATTACTTCCACAATTACAATTTATTTAGGAGTAAGTTCTGTGTTTATTTACTCTTTACTACTCGTATTACTCTGCAAAGTTTTCAAAAGAGAAGACAAAGTCAATTGGAAAATTATAAGCTAATAATCATGCATGAAGAATTCGTGTAATCGATGTAATATGTGTATTGGATGCAGTATCTCTGCCTTCAGGCATTTCTAACGAGAGATACTGAGAGACGCTAAATACAGTATGGAAGTAACAACCTCACATATTAGTGAGTACGAATGTGTCAGTCATCACTAATACAGTAGTTTGTGCTGAAACTGACAAACAGACCTCGTGTCAATCTAATTAAAACTTTACTGTAATGATCAGCGTGCCGTAGTTATTAGCAAAGTTATAGAATTTAGTATTTTACCTTTTCTGAAGGGTACAATATTGTTTAAAGGACTTATTAATAAATAAATTCACTTATTAGCTAAACTCTTATCTCGGTGAGAGGCACCATCCAAGGAACGGACCAACAGTCTTACATAAATATTACTGTCTTTGAGAATAAAGTGTCCAAAATAGTCAATATTATTTTAGATATTTATATCGAACATTCAATGATCGTTTTTAGTAGTAAATTATTCATTTTTGGAAGTGTGTAGTGTTGCAACTCAGTATTTTTATTATTTACGACGTCAAAACGTCAAAACGTTGCTGTCAACTTTTTTTTATTTTTTTTAATATGTATTATTTTAAATGTATACGAATGGAAAAAAAGGTTTTCCGTCTAGACATTTTCTATACCCTAGCCCATAGCTCCTGTTCAATATATATAAGGTAGAAATGTTTGTCACGTAACGAAAAACAGGCTTCACTGAGATTGCTTAAAAAAATAAAAATAATAGTTATAGATTTCTGCGGACATCATACAGAAAAAATATTTTTTTGCATCAACCCCATAAGACGAATCAGAAATTGAATTGTATCGGCCTGTTGAGTTATATGCATCATTGACTCTCAGGTAAATCCCAGGGAAGACATGCTCTATTATATGTATCACTCATGAATTTTTTTAAAGATAGCTTATACATACACATGTACATGTTACATATATATACTTTGTCTATTAAGTAAATTTGTATAGCATTGTTAAAGTAATGAGGGCTCCTGTAGAATATGAACCTCAAAAGAGTAACGAAATAAAAAACAATTTATGGACTTTGAACATTGAATTTCCATTTTAATATCTTTTCAGATTTTCAGAATTTCTGGATACAAATTTTACGTAATAAAATGTTACATGATTGTGCTCATTTTGTTAATAAATTTATTTACTCTTCCATTTTCTCGATTCCCTCACGGTTATTCATAAAAATAATGTAAAACTAACCATTAACGATCACAGAAACCCCATGGAGTGATGTGCACATACATCAATCCCAGATAAAAATGAAGCTTCATGCACACTTTCAAACGATATAACATTACGTTTTCAGTATATCCCGCGCACAGCGTGACAGATGTATAACAATAAGCTTTTGCCAGCCTAGTGATAGGATTTCCCATCGCTCAGCTAATAAATGTTATACAAATAGGAATAATAATAAAACATTGCAGAATTCAATACTTCAAATATATTTTTATATAGGAAGAAATCATTTTAATAATTTCTATGAAGATTGTTAAATATTGTTCACCTGATTTATTTGTTAGTGAGTGAAATATAAAACACTAAATAATTGAGTAAAGGTTATAATTATAATAAATAGAAAGACTAATTATCTTCCAGGGTCAAATTTTATACGGCAAATTTTACTAGAAAAGATCTATCCATTTTGTTTTTAATCATTTTCTTAATCCTGTCAGGATAATACTAGTGTTAATCTGGAAAAGGAATTATTATTATCCGTACTGAAATTCATTTCATAATCCGATAAGCTTTAAATACTCTAATTAAAATATGCAGTAAGTTAATCAATTATACGTTTTAAAAATTAGTAGTCTATAAATTTGATTCAAACTTGTTTGTTCACATTACTCGTCATCAAACTGTGTATATTAGCGATAAGCTACATTCCCTGTATTCGTTAGTGACATGCTGCTTTAGTATTCGTATCATATTTAACTGTACGTTAGTGATTTGCCATATATTTACATAAACCTCGTTTAAATTTGTGACATTCCAAATGTGTTACTTACTCAAGTAAGTTAGTGACATGAGGCATTATTTATAATCCCATCATGTAGCATAATGATATCTGATTTTTCAGACGTATGAGTGCATAGTAAAATGTAAGACTACATTAGGGAATAAGTCATTGATTAAAAGCATTAAATGCTTATAAACTATTTACCTCAACATTTAGTTTTATTAATTTTTTTTATAAAATTGCCTTAAAGCTGAAGCGTTGTATGAAAAGCATAATTGTTGTCTTCAAATAAAAGTTTTGTTCCAATGGAAATCCAAGTTAATAAACCAAATCACCCTTATTGTGGAAAATCAAATTCACTTGAGGCATTGTGACGGATAAGGAATTCATAATTTAATTAATTGTTCTCTTTGAAATGCATTGAAGCTATGAAAGGCGAGACGTTAAGGAATGTCAGCAATTTTATCACCGCCTCCTATTTTGTCCCTCTAAGGAGAATAAGTACGGCTGGTTTTTGTTTATTAAGGACTCGAGGTTTATATATTAGGGTATTGCAAGAAACCTTGGTATATGAACTTAAAATGCTTGTCCGTAGGTCAGTGATTGGAACACGTGATGTCATTAAAGTGCACAAGAAAGACATCATTCGTGTTCCTGCTTGCACATGTGCAATCAGAAACGATAATGAGATTTGCATATATACATATATATATTATACGTAACATTACAGGATTATCATTACAGTTTCGGTTACGGTCATGTATTTAATTGCAATTATTCACAACCTACTAATCGTATTTCAATAAAAAAACTACATTTTGGGATATATATTTCTATCAATTTTCAATTAAATTGTAGTATTCGTAAGAAAATACTATATGTTATCAATCATTTAATGATAATATTGATAATAATAATGATAATAATAATACATTTATTGATACACGACCAGAAATCACTGGGATTGGCATTTGATCCACGCATAGAATGTATTGAAAGAACAGTAATTATTTACGAGGATAAGGGAGCTGTTTATTAAAGAGCAGGACCAATTCCCAAATAACGCCGGTTCGGGGCTGACAATTAATTTCCTGCTGATAGGAACACACTGGTTAATGGATAAAGGTTTTTCAGAAATTTTAATTTAGTACATTTACAACTATTAACATACTTTTTTAAGTGTACCAATAAAAATCACTTTTGTTTTACTAAATATATAATCGGATTGGGTTACAAAATTGTTAAATTTACTCTGCATGCTACACTGATATAATATTGATTATGTATAAGTCAGTGAAAAAGAACCAAATTATTCCTAAAATGTAAAATTAGTAAACGAGCCTGTTCAACAGGACAGTTAACATTTCAGCGTTTAATTGTTTCTTTCGATACAAAACTAGCAGGTTATAAATCTAGGAGAAGAAACCCTATAATATTTGAACTAGCGCACAGCCCGATTTTCCATTACATCTGTAGAGGAATCCCTCCTAATACAGAAGTCGGCCGTGATCAAACTAACTTTGGTGGATATTGATATTAGGAGCAATGGAATGGTATACATTTGAAAGCAATAGGTAACCGTTTTGTCGTTTTCGTATTTTTCCTAGATATGCACAATTAAAATAGATCGTCAGATGCATCAATAATAGGATTTTTTCGGACATTTGCCATTGTTCAGTGAAACAAGAAATCAGTAACACTACGTTTCGAGATCTGCATTCTGATCTCTTCTTCAGGTAAAGAACAAACCTAATACATAATTACAAACTAGGTTAAAATAAAAAATCTTACCAAAGCGTTGTGGCACGCCTTAGTCAGGAATCACAACCTACATGTTGTTTGTCATATTCACTAACTCTATAAACATGCACTTAATAAAAAACTATACAAAACACTGTCAGTCGTAGGTGGTTAGTAGACGAGTGAAGAAGTATTGTGACCTGTATTCCGTAGTTCAGTTTTAATGTATAGTGTTTTGTATAGTTTTTTATTAAGAGTGTGAGGCTAAAGAAAGTATCATCTGAAGAGAAAGCATCGTTTCGCATTTGAATGATGATCTGTACCGACTAGTTACAATACTGGAGATGTAGACTATATACACGATGAGGCTGCACTATGCGTCAGCACTTTAGGTATGTATACTCAAATTTCCCAAGTTTGCAGCATCTTATGAAATCTCATGTGATATCTACAGTCCATATGCCCATTTAAGTGTCTGCTCAATATCTACGTTACTATATTTTAATCAAAGTTTTAATATCATTTTATAAGAATTTGTCTAAAGAACAATTGTAAAATACTCTGCAAATAACCGTACATAAACAAGTATCTTAAATACAGTTCATTGATGGAACCTACGCTGAACGACTAACCCTACGGCAATATAACGGTAGCTGAGGAAAACCTCACAACTGGTAATAAAATGTTTCGTTGTGCAACAATGTGTACTGAACCACTGCGCAATTTACTATTCTTTATTGGTACCTTGGAATATACTGTACGTTTTACTGCAAGAGTATGTTGTACCGGTGCATTTGTTACTCATGCGAGGTTTATATACTTAAAATTGTGACACATTTAACATTATCGCACATCTAGTTTTTAAGTACAAATTATATCGTAAAATAAATTGAAAATTTAAATTACAGTAAGGCTGCAATTAAATATACAATTTTTAAGTCCAACACACGTAATATCCAGTTTATTATTGTTTTAAAAAAATACCGACACGTTATGTAAAAGTAAGGTGTAGGCTGTTAAAGAAGATGTTGAGTTCCCTAAAAGTAATAATTTATTTTTGATACAATGGTTAATTTTAAAGTGTTGTTATCCCCATCCATTGTCAATATGAAACTTTAAAACGCAGATCGCTTATATATTTTACATTAAAATTTATAAAAAATTATATAAAATCAGTTATTGGTTTTGTCAAATTAATAAATATAGCACGCCCTTATTCAAACAAATGTTAATTTAGCCTGTTAACGCATGACAATTTGCCAAATAAATAATTATATTTAGCTAAATGGTATTGCACCAAAGGAAATTAAGTTTTAATATTAAGTCCTCTAAAGGTAGTGAATTTTGTGAATAATTTTAAAATTAAACATTTAAAACCCCTCCTTTGTACTAAAGAGCCTTTAACAGATAATGAAATGGTATTTATAGAGTATGATTCCCTTTCCCAAGAAAAATAGCGTCAATTCAGTATTTAAATTGGATCCCTTGCAGCTTTTAGGATTATCGAATACAGAATCAAGATAATTTATTTTTAGTACAAGATTTATAAGTGGGATTAAGTTAGGGAAACAAATATTTCAGTTCCATACATCACTGATACGGAATTTATATATTGTAGAAACAGATTTAGAGGGAATATTTCCGATAAATATATTTAAATCGTGTACATGGTCATTAGACTGCGAAGCTAAAACTAAAAATCCCGTATTGCTGCAATTACCTTCCTATATGTATCTGCATATTTTAATTTATATAATAAAACATTCTTAATTTTTTAAGTAGTATAAATTTTAATACTAAGGAAAGCAAACTAATAAATAATAACATAGGTAACTAGAATTACAACATACTACAGTTAGAGATAAATATAACATTCCGATTTACAATATGTGTCAAAATTTTAAAATTATTTAAAATAAATTAATATTAAAAACGAGGTACAAGGTACATATGAAAGTTTTGAGATCCCATCAATTTTGTTACCGAATGCTAAAAGACATCAAACAATGCCGAGACTATAATTTAAAAAGGATCATAATTTATATAAACATCTTTAAACACTTGTTGGAGGGTCCCAGCTTTATTTACAAAGTACATAATAAATATGTTACGCAGTGTTAATTTCAATTATTCAGGAAACTATTTTATTCTATTAATGTCTGTGATAAGGCTACTACAAACGCAGCCTCGGTTTCCATTACACTTTCAACCCAAGGTCAAGCGTATTACCCCCGGGGGAATGCGTTTCTCTTATCATATTAGGTTTATTGTACTACCATGTTTGTCTCTACAGGCAAACATTTTATCAGCGCTCTATATACTCTCATGTATTTACAAACATGTTATAGCTAGTAAATTTAAGTATTGTCTTCTACACTTATGTGAAAAATATGATCCCTATTATTAATAGATGTTGAAAAACAAACCGATGGATTTAATTAGTACACCTGTATTTTCTATAATAAAGTTATGGAATAAGCAACACGTTGCCTACAAAATATACACCACTTTGTATTTTTTACTAGAATCGACACAAATAGAGTAAGAGGTTAAAAAGTTTTAAATATAGATAGTGCGATATATCGGGAAATATTTCATTCGAAATGAAAAAATACGTTAGTAAATAGGTCAGGTGTCAAGAAACAATTCGCTATCAATGACGTTTTTAGAAAATTTTCCTTTAAAATAATATTAGTTTGTTAGCCAAGATAATTTAAGGGAAATTTCTAATTAAAGGATATCATATCGATCAACTATATTAAATTATAGTTATTTAGTCAGATTAAGTGTGTTCTCACATATCTGAAAAACTGTCAATAACCTCGTGTTTGTGTACCAATTGAAGAGTACAACAACGGACACAGTTAGGAACCGCAACTGCCAACATGTGGGTACAGTAAACGTCGGTACCGTACCTGAACCAGGGTCACGTGATTTGTTGTGGTTAACTTTTACTGTGACAGAGGAAAGTAATCTGATTGTTCCACACAATAGATTTCCAATATCCTGGAACTCCACTCTGCTCGGTCTTCGTTTTTAATATCAACCCTCTCATATTTTTACATATTTTATTGTGAAAATTAAGTTTTTAGGTTAGGTTTACTGTTACTCGTAAGCTTTGAATTGTGAAGGTTAATTTGATAAGTTATTTATGCTTAATTTTTGTCGAATGAATAGAGTTTTGCTTCATAAAGCGTATACTCTTATGTTATATTTCAACTATACAAATTCCTAAAAACATTATGGTAAACAACATTTAATATAAATTTGTAAATAAACGTAAATTTCAATTCTTCTAACGTACAGGGTGCGATTGAAAAGTAATTAAAACTTATTTTATTTAGGCACTTTTATTGAACTTTTTGGAGCATAAACCTAATACTCCTCAAAATAGGACTCTTGTGCGTCAATATACCGCTGGTAGCGGTTCTTCCAATGCTGGAAAGATTTTTTTAAACTCATCCTCCGCGATCACTTTGAGCTCGTTCGTCACAGCTTTTTGGATCACCCTGATGGAGTCGAAACGCCTTCCTTTCAACTTCCTTTTAATGAGCGGGAATAAGAAGAAGTCTGGGGGGACACGTCTGGGCTGTAGGGAGGGTGGGGAAGCACCAGGACCCCCATCTTGGCCAGTTGATATGTGTAGAAGAAGGCAGTGTGCGCCGGCGGATTGTTGTGATAGAGAGACCAACATTTTTTAGCCGAAAGAGCACTTCCTTATGAAAGGCTGTGTTCACAGTGCTTCTTTGAGATACGAACTCCTTATGAACTAGAGTCGAAAAACACGATTAGCATGGTTTTAACCTTGGATTTCGACATGCGCGCCTTCTTTCACTGTTCGTCTTCAGCGTCCTCTCGGCCTTCCTTGAACGCCGTGTGCGATTCAATTACCTGGGCCCTGGACAAAACATAGTTCCCGTAAGCCTCTTTGAGTAACCCATGGGTTTCGGTAAAAGTTCTGTTGAGCATTATGCAAAATCTTATTGCGTAACGCTCTTCCCACGATCGCTGCATTTTTGCCACTGGCAAATTGGAACCGACTGAAAAAACAGCTTTCACGCACAAAGCGATGTTGACTCAACCGCTGTTACCAGCAAACTGGGACCAGTCTCTTGTTGAAGGGGAAGGTCAAAGGGAACATTTTTTGCCGCACTTTCCACCTGATTTTTTTTGCCGCTTGATAGACATTGTGCGCGGAAAGTCTTATTACTTATTAATCGCACCCTGTATACTGCTTAATACAAGAAAATAATAAATCATAAATAGGAGTATTAAGTAAGTTAATTTGAATGTAACCCAACAAGCGAGTGGAAATCACTCAGGTCAGCAAACAAACTTATAAAGTACGCTTAAATGAGCTTATATGAAACTTTCGCTTTATTGATATTCTCCTTAAGTCAGATTTTCAAAAGTCAGTAAGCTGTAAACATATCAACAGCAACCGTCTTGTTAATTTTTTATGGACTTTTCTCTCTAAATACTGTAGATTGTTGAAGTTAAATTATTATTTAGTTCAACTTACAACTTATCTTGCTTATTAGGTTAAACTAGTATTTTATGTAATTATTATCAAGGAAATATGACTTTTCGGGACATTTCCCATCGATCAGTAACAAAATAAACAGTAACAATGCGTTTAGAGATGTGCAATCTAATGCTGTTCTCAAATGAATATCCAACCTAATACATTATGTTTTCTCATCTTGTTTTCACTGTGAATATCACGATTTGCTATTGGTTTCTGGTCAGTTCTAAGTGGTTAGTCGGTGAATGCAGGCCTATAGTTATCTGTAATCTGTAGTTCAGTTATGTTATGTAGATTGTATTTGTGTGTTTAGTATTATTAAAAAACTTAGTGTTATTGATTTTTATACCACTAAAAGATGGAAAATATCTAGAAAAAATCCTAATTCCTTCACAAATCTACAATCGTCAAATACAAACATTAAACAAATCTTCAGTATTTTCAACTTATTCAACATCAGGGAAGTTATTGAAGTCAGTAGCAGACCCGGAGTATCTCTACACCGCAGCGCCAGTCGACTATAGACGACGCCTTGCCATTCATCTTGGACGACCCTGCTTACACAAACTCCACCAGACAGATCATGCAATCTAAAAGTCGGACGTAATTGATTTATTTCTATGAATTTTACTTTATTTATGCAAAACAGCCACTCCTAACTTGGTCATGTAAAATTTTATCTTTCAGTATTTAAATTTTATTTGTAAGTACGTGGCAGCAGAGTGGTTTAGTGGGGTTACACTCCCAAATTACCGGGACGACGCCGGTGCCTTTAAAATGCTCTCTCTGCTTAAAAAAATTAAGGGGAAAAAGTTTATTAGGACGGTTAAATGTATTTTAAAAACAAAGGTCTGTTTTTATATATATATATATATATATATATATATATTATATATATATATATATATATAATAACAAATTAGACTTCTTAGTTTAAATTTCCTTTAATATTTCGGCTTTGCCGTTTTCAAAAAGGTATAATAAAAAGTATAAAACAAAAATAACACAGCAACAAAATTTACACAAGTAAATAAATAAACATTTGCATAAATAAATAAACATGTGATTAACACCAAAGAGAAATATCATGAACAGAGAAAGAATTTAGAAAAATAATTTAGAAAAAAAAATTATAATAACAAAAACAATTGAAATTTTGTTGGTGCAATGTTATGTTAAATATTAAAGGAAATTTAAACTAAGAAGTTTAATTTGTTATAATAGAGCAATTCTGCATTATACAACCGAAGTGAATATATATATACATATAAACAGTGTTCAATCATTAATAACGCGTACGGTACACAAAACTGATAGTTAAAAACTGTTAGATTGGTAATAAATAAACCTTTAAATTCCTTAAATAATGGACAGTTTTCATATAATTTCGACTAATGATTTACCACTGCAGTTTTTTTTTCTCGTAGTTTAAATATTCCATTTGAGCCTATACTGTGAGCTTTAAATCATTTGTTACATTTGAGGAACCAAATGGATATGTAGGAGTATGACAGCACTATAACAAGAGGGTTGATATATAAGTTTTTACAATTGTAAAAGCAGAGTAATTGTAAAATATAAAACTTAATTACTGTCGCTGCAGTGTTTTCACTGATTGGGTTACAGCAATATGTATCTAGAAACTGATAGTTGATGAATCGACAATTAATACGTTTACAATTTACTGACACATGTAGAATAATTTCCTTGTAACACTTCCGAGTTTGTTGTATTGTTTATAAATGAACTGAACGTGGAGTGTTTATTATAGGTTTTATAAAGTTCAATTGTTATAGTAAAATTTGCATCTTTGTTTTCCTTTTAACGTAATCTATTATTGCTGTTTCCGTTAGGTGAAGAAATAAAATTACTCAACTCCAGATCAAAGTGAAAAGTTAAGGAAACGAGTTAACTGAGGATTTATTTACCAGAAAATGTAAAATATGAAAATTTCCTTAATAACTCAACAGATTAATGATGTTTCAGTTATTTTTACTATCGAGAGAATACACTGAGAGAAAGTGAGATTTAGGATGTACGATTAATGCATCAGCAAAATGAAGATTTCATAAACAGGAGTTGCAGGTTATTAAAATCGACGTGTCTTGTAATATGTGATACTTATAGTCTGCAACATGGATTGCGTTTCATCTACGGGAATTTCAATAATACAATGTTTAAGACTGTACAATTTTTGATTGTAATAATACTTTTTGTATTATGACAGTATACAAATCGACATACTTATATAAAAATAACTAATAAAGAGTTAATTTTTGTTCACATATTTTTAACTTCAGACCTGAAGTAATAATTAATGTAAATACCATGTTAAATTAGTATGACACTATGCTATTCGTCTGTAACACATCAAAAAAGCATTTGCTGTTCAACTACATAGTGTTATGAAAACAATTAGTGTTGTATGCCGAATTAAGACACGATGAATCACAATTAAAATATGGGAAAGAAATATCTATATGGGATTACTAATCTTAAGAAACCCCTGTAGAGGAGAGGAGACTTTAAATATATAGTAAATATTGGATAGTAAAATATTGTCTTTGATATCTGCAAATATCTGAATATTGTCTTACTCTAAGCTCAAATGGGGTCGCAGAAATGTTTGAAATAAGAACTGTTGTGAATATCAAGTTTTCTTTACGCTTAAAAGACTACAAATATCATTCCCTTGAAATAAATCGACAAACTGAATTTACAGTTATATAATTTACACATATAGTTGTAAAAATTAAACAATATTTACACAGAAAAGTTCATTACATTTAAAAGATGCAATTTTCGCTTCTTAAAATAGTAGTCCGGAGAGATTTTCAATTGAAAAGTAGATATGCATTGCATCTAGGGACCCTAATAATGTACATATACTATTGCAATAATATCGGTTTGGTAGTTTCTTTCGCGTATTTAGTAAAACACACACACACACACACACACACACACACACACATACACGATTTCTGATTTGTACAACTGTATGGATATTAAATTAAAATATATTTTCTTTAAAATTTCTGATAAAAAGTATGTCAAAAACACACAGTCACCGTAAAAGTATGTCTCAAAGGCTGTGACTTATTGAATTAAAGATATTTTTTATTGTTATGGTCCGTTGTATGTATTTGTGCGTAATTACATAATATCCTGATTTTATATTTTTACTTCATCGTGAAAGGATAAGAGACCGGCGCCCTAATTTTACTGTCTTCACAGTCGTTACATTAAATATTTATGATTAAAAATTGGAAAACTTATTTTAATAAAATAATCGATTAGTAAATGAATGACAACTGCTGGAACGCTAATCAGTTTTCAGTCTAGTTGTTATCTAAAAGCTTTAATTATTATGAATCATTAAACTCTATAGCTGATAAAATGATAAACATATATTTGTAAAGAACTGCGGATGAGTCTTAGGTAAATTTTTATTACCAGTAAACACCAGTATTTGTATATAATACAAATAGAAAGTGTCACATGTCTCAATATATTTCTTTTATATAACAAAACTTTCATTTTTGTCTTATTTAGATGTATAGTTATAGTTTTATAATCACCACGAATGTATATTCAATATTTTCATAAAATAAATCTTTTAAATGATTATATTAGCACTTTCCTTAACACCAAATATACTAATTAAACATAGATCACATTATTATTACAATTTATCACTATTTATTAGTACGCTATTATTCATACTGTTGTTATAACCTAAGACTTTTCATAACCGTAACAGCCAGCCCAAACTCCAGCAGATACTGTGCAACTGGAATTAAATATCTGTCACAACGAAGTGGCTCGCAATTAATTACTCTGACGTCATAACTGATCTCTCTATTTATCTCTATTAAATTTTAATGATATCATTTTTTTATTCTCTGTTGTTAGTTTATATGGTATTATCGTGTTTTCCAAATAGCATGAGATTTTTGAAGATAAGGTTAAAAATATTAATTAAATGATTAAGGCTAAAAAGATTTCCAAATATAGAATTAAAATCCGACTAATGTTTCAATACGTGTTAACATACATACGGCAGCTCTCCATTCCATAATTCTTTTATCAAGGTACTATAACAACTACGTAACTAACAAATATTTTAAACGTGTCGGTTTTCTTGTTGAAGCGATGAAAGTTCCATGTAAGTTCATAAGGAGATACCGATTAATAAAATCTGTATTATATTAAGGTGTCACAGGTAGAAAACTTATCAAAGCCAAACTTGGTAACAGAAGTATTTATTTAAAAATCAATGTATATTCCTAATTTCAAGTGTAGTTCATACCAGAAGAAGCAATGCCTGACATATAATCCACATACCCGGAAAGATTTGAGTGGAATATTGCCATTCATATCGTAGCACGTCATTTGAAAAAAATTTAAAGGCTTAAATGTAGTGCCATTGGGTTTATTTTTTGTTATTCAAATCAAATTGTGAATGCTTGTAATTATTTATTGGACAAACAATCCACAATTTTTAAAAATTGATCCTGTCAAAGCAAAATCTTACTTCTTAATGTATTTGACACTAGAAGAAAAGGACGGATCACAATAATCTAGAAATTTAAGATCTTCTATATATATATATATATATATATATATATATATATATATATATAATATATATATATGTATTTATATGTGAGAGAAGGATGGTCAATGTCTGAGATACTGCATGATTTGCAATCAAGATATACATCTGATCTTGTTTTATATATATATATATATATATATATATATATATATATATATTGTATATATTCATAATATTACCATCAACCATATACATATAAAATAATAAGTCCTATGGTAGTTAATGTTCACTTAACTCCCTGACAAAATTTCGCATTTTTCCGATAGTGGTTTTGTAAAAAAAGTATTCCGATATGGTTTCTTTCTTTACATATTTCCTCAAGAATCTTTTACAATTAAATCAGGTAGTTATTTACAATGATTAATTTATCCTCAGTACAGATTACGCAAAACTTAACATTGTATTTACAGCTATTGATTTGGAGCTATTGAATAGGCTTTAGCAATCGTCTAGATGGAAAACCTTATTTATCCATACATATACATATTAAATCACACATATTTTGGACCAAAACCAATAACATTTATAGCAGCGTTTTGACGAAAGAAAATATCCTCAATATTGAGTTACCATACTAGAAATTACCGAAATAAATAATTTACTACTAACAATTATCGGTTAATGTTTGATATCACTATCTGAATTAATATAAACTATTCTGTATACTTTTTATCACAGAACTCATTGATATTTTTAATAGGCTGTTAGTCTGTTTGCATGAATGTTGGCTCTTCCTGAGAGACCAGAGTGCGTAATACTACTAACATTTAATGCTTTTATTTGTTTGAAGTAATTTATACTAAATCCCTTAAACAATATTGAGTCCCTCATAAATGCTTTAGTACAATACTGTGTTCTATAATAACTTTGCTATCAATACGGCACGTTGATCACGGTAAAGTTTTAACTAGATAGACACGAGGGCTGTTTGTCAGTTTCAGCACACACGACTATATTAGTGATGACTGACACATTCGTACTCGCTAATATGACTTTCGCTAATTCCATATCTGTTATTTAGTTTATCTTACTAGTATTTGCAGTTAGAAATGCAGGTAGATAAAGATACTTTATCAATGTGTACATTATGTCAAATAAAAAATTTTTTCATGAATGTTTATTAACTTATAATTTTAAATTATAACTTCGTATTGTCCCTTAAACTTATTGCACAGTAATAGTAAAAAGTAAATAAATTCATATATTGTCTTAGTTTTCATTATGTATTAACATTTATACACAGAGCATAATCATTGAAGTCATGCATAAATAATAATACAATAATTATTTAAATATTGAGTATTTGAAGTTTTTTATGAAATATAGATAATTTAAAAAGCTTATACAATTTTTAAACTTGAAAAAATATTTATGTTCTAAAAAATATATGTTACAATAATGGAACAACTACATTTCTGGTTTTAATTTTTTATGTTTATCGTTATGTAAAAGCAGTTTCTGACAACTGAGGAAAAAGAATTAAATTATTTTAATGCTGTTATATATGTTTTTAGTTTTTTTATATATTGCACTGAAGAGTTTGTGTAGAGTTTCACGTACAATAAAATATAAAAGAAAATGTGATGCAAGATATAAGAACGATATAAAATCGTTCTTTATTATTTTAATCAGGTCATCCGCAGGAGAAAAATTACACAGTAAATACCTGAACACTTTAAAGGGACCAATAAACGGTGAGAAATATGTATAACATAATCTTACAAAAGGCAGCTACGAAAAGAATATTAATGTAAGATTCCATCCACTTCCATTTGATAACTTGCCAACCCCTTTGTCGGTAACATTTCCTCCCTAATTTAAGGGTTAAATGGCCAGTTATACTCTTTTATCTTTGTTTTACTGAATAATAAATAATATTAAATTGAAACAATCGTTTGCGTTAATTAATATTATTAATTTTTTTACTATAATATTTTAATAACTATAAATTTAATTTTGGAGTTATTTTAAGTCCTTAATCTATACATTGGGTTGTTAAAATGATACACTTAGGCATTTGAGTTAATATATAAAACTACAATTAGTATATATACGACATATCAAATTCATTTTAATTGTAAATATATTTTTGCAAAGCTATTTATTATGTTTATATACATATTAACTATAATTGTTGTTTATAATTAAAATAAAAATGTAAATATATTATTATCTTAAACAATTGTTATTATAAATTGATGGAAACATCAAAAACATCTCATAATAATATGTCATGTAAATAAAACATAACCTTTTGGACTTTCCGATTGTGTGCTTGAATATTTACTGCACAATGTTACTGAATTGAGATTTCGTCACCATATGAAGATTTGTAAGCATAGCAAACAACACATGGGTTTTCTAAAACTGAAAAATAAATGACATAAATTATCTTTAAAAAGTTTAAAAGTTTTGTAAATTATAATGCTAACAATGTTTTAAATCCTATTATCAATTTAATTCATTTACCATTGACTGTACTACATATTTACTCAATAATATTGTTACTTAATGACAAAGCAGTGTGAAGCTTAACAATAATTGTTAGAAATATCCCATCATTACATCAGAGCCAAGTCCGCAGTACATAAAAAATCACTACGTAAGCCATATTTTGATAATAGGGATTTTTAGCAGCAACGAATATAATTAATTCTGTTTTGTGTATCCTGAACATCGGTTCTCCATCGTCCTATAGTGTGGCTTTGACTGGTATATGGGGCAAACCTTATTCTCACCAACATGCCCATGCACTAAAATATTCAACTGTGCATGTGGCATAAGCCTAGTATACAATCGTGTGTTTATTATTGGTCAAACATATGTTAACAAAGCTATTGGTTACATGACTCTTTAATGATGGACACGTAAACGTACACACTAAGAAGTTTTCGAGTAAGTTATGTAGAAAACTACAAGTATTTTATGTAAACGATAAATATAAATTATTTATATTTTTTAACATTATTCTACAGTAAGTTAAACAATTGGATTTATCCTTATAACCACAACATTAAGGATACATTGATATGCTCCTTAAAATAAATTAACGAATACAGCTTTATGTAGGAAAATATCACCAAAGATAAGACAAGTAAGTTGAGTCGTATTACAATATTTTTCTAATTAAATAATAAGCCAAAATGAAATTCAACTATAATTAACAACGCTATATTAAGTATATATTACAATCAGTTCACCATTAACGTTTGATTTAAATTACAACTATAATTATTTTGCTGAAAACAATCTGCTACTTATTACAAGAATTATCGAGCTAAACAATAGTTTATCCAACTAGATTAGATATTACGTCACACAACGTTTCGCGTAACAGGATTCGCTTAGATTTCATACTAAGCTTAAATTTTAATCTTCCAATTTAAATTACAAGATGTGCTGTGGACAGACGGACAGACCTGCATCATACAAAACAGACAAAACAGTCATTAATTTACAGCTAACCCAATTTCGTAAGTGTCATGGTTAGTTTATCAATGCATAAGTACACTAAGGTCTAAAGAAAGTTTCATTAAAATTTCTATTTATTCATGTATCACTGTTGCTATATTTTTACTTTTTGTTTCCTATTGTTAATAAAAATATACTTTATACATAATATTTCTTTCATTGATTAATAATTATATATTACCTTCCTACGTGTTTTCAAGAGAATGTATTTGTTACTAATTTAGGTTTACGATACTATAAGTCTGATAATTTATTATAATATTTGATAATGATTTTTACTATCTTACATAATCATAAAAAACATATTTTTCAGTCGACATGGTCTTTAAAATATGGAAATTCAAAATCAAAACAATACATGGTGAAGCAAACATTAAACAATCTTGGCTGATCTCCCGCTTCCAACACAGATATCCGGAGTGGGTGAAACAAACAACGGTTCGACTCTAAATCTTTGTTTTTGGCTGTTCTTTAACTGGACCACTTTGAGTAATGTTGTGTATAGATTTATATCTCGTCTTTGTTACTGAATTTAGTTTGTTTTTTAAAAACAATGTTTAGTTATTGCAATACGCCTTACTGTTCTATTAGATTGTACTAAATGTAATAAAAACAAAGCTCTTATATGTGAAGGAAACAGGATTTTTCCGGATATTTGCCATCGTTCAGTGAAACAAGAAATCAGTAACGTTTCGAAATCTGCAATCTGATCTCTTCTTCAGGTAAAAAAATAACCTAATACATAATACAAACTAGGTTAAAATAAACAAATCATACCAAAGAGTTGTGGCACGCTTAAGTCAGGAATCACATGCACATGTTGTTTGTCAACTTCACTAAGTCTAAAAACATGCACTTAATAAATAAACTATACACAACACTAATCATTAAAACTAAACTACACAATAAAGGTCACAATACGTCTGCATTCGTCTACTAACCACCTACGACTGACCAGAGGGCACTAACCAATGGCAATCATCATGGCAGACAAAAACAAGAGGGCGGAAATAAAAAGGAAGGGGCACAGGAATCGGGTCTTTTGTTATTATTGGTTCGTGCTAGATGAACTTCATAAAACCATATTGTGACTCCGCATTGGTTTATTACAAATATCTGATCCATTTGATACTTTTGATTTTCTTTTTATTTCATTTTTTAGAATTGGCAACCAAAGCGGCTTAATCTCGACAGATGGTTGACTGATTGGCTGATCTGCCAATTTAATGTATGTTGCCTCAGTTAATTTCCTTTTGAAGAAATGTGGTTCCCGATGTAATATGTTGGCTTCATCCCAATTCATATGATGGTCTTCGGACCAACAATGGTGTGCAATTTTTTACTTTTCTGTGAGACCCTTTCTTGTGTTTCCTTTGAGCTCTTTTATCCTTAGGTTTAGTGGTCTTTATTGTCTCGCCTATTTATTCCCTAATGCAACTACATTTTATACTGTAAACACAGTTTTTGGAATCCTGTGTGCCATTTTTTGGTTTTGTTTTTACGAGACTTTGTCTAAGAGTATTGTATATTTTAAACGCGGTTCTAATGTTGTACTTTCTACCTACTTTTCTAATTTTCTCCGATAATGCCGGTACAAAGGATCGACATAAACGCAAATTTATCACAATTTTGTTTTTCTGACTCAGGAATGATTCTTGTGGTTTGTTTGCACTTATTTATTACTAATTGAGGGTATCCATTGCTTCTGAGATACGATTCTAGTTTCTTAAATTCCTCTTTTATTCCATCTTTATCTGAGCACAAGCTCTTTGCTCTATCAAAGCAACAAGTAGGCTACTCCTTCTTTGACAGATTTTTTATGGTGGGATTGATAATTTAAATATTTCCTGTATGAGTTTTCTTTTGAAAAACAGTTGTCTTAAGGATATCCCATATCTCTTAATACACACACAAAAGGGGAAGCTTGTTTTGGAATTACACTTACATTGTGAGGAGGATGAAAGGAGAAATACTATTAATGTGATTCAAAAACTTATTTAATTGAATGTCTCCATGAGAAAAAATAACAAATGTATCATCCACATACTCCACCAAATCTTCGGTTTGAACTGAGCTGAAGTCAAAGAGTTTCGCTAAAATTCATCCATAAAGATATTGACGAAAATAGGAGACAGTGGAGAACCCATTGCCATCCCCACATCTTGACTGTACATTTTACTCTATAACTCAAAATAATTGCATTGAGTTCATAGTTCTAACAGCTCCATAATTGCTGGCACGGGAAGTTATAACGACTTGGACTGTAGATACTAATATTCGGACATAAAAAACGAAATATTATAATATTTTTTATATTCAATGTTTATATCTAATTGTTTATTATTTATTTATTTAGAAGTTAATATTCACTGATGATGGTTAAAAAACCGAATCACGTTGTAAGACATACGTAATTATTAGTATAACAAAATTCATAGAATCAATGTACCGATAGTTACTGGAAAGGAAGTCTTGTATTACAATTCGATACAAACATCATCCGGATGTAAGTGGATACGCACATCCGCCCAGACACCGATGATGAACAAACAATAAATGCTTGTTTAAGCAGCGGAAATGCTTATTTCTAAAAATCATGCGACGATGTAAGGGACAGCCATGCTGATATGAAAAATTGGTACTCGCCAATTATAATAGAGAGATTTGGCATAGGCGTGGTCACAGGAGATCTGGCGGGTGAGAACAACATAAAAAAATTAGGAATAACGAGGGAGAGAAGGAAGTCGAGGACGGGATTCGAAAAGCGACGTTCGGGAGTGCCAGTGCTTGTATTCGTGTGCGGGGAAAAAATCTTTTAGGCGCAATAAGTGTCAAGAGCAAACAAATTCAAGTTAAGATAATCTAATATTTAATTTTAGGAACGTAGTATTATATATCAGGGTTCATTAATAATTTTAATACGTCTCATTTACAATTCCAAGGTACCTGTACCTAAAGCAGTGAAAAGAAGAAAAGATTATAATGTGTAGAAATCAAATGAATAGTTCAATATTGAAATTCATATTTTTTATTCCATATATTTTTGTTTAAATGTTCTCAACTTGAAAAGGTCACGCATTTGTTTTTAATCATGTAAATTTATGTAAATGTTTTGATATTTTAAAAGAAAGTTTTCTCACGTTATTTCATGAACACATATTTATTGCAACCCTGCAAAAATTACTAGTAAATGTTATAGTTAATTAAATTAAAACATAAATTGTAATGAATAATTTAATATTAAACATTTGTTCAAAGTATTAAGGTATTAAAATTTGTGCTCAATATGTCGGTTGACGTTATCCATTGTTAATTAAACTTTTAATCAATATAAGGAGATGCTATTATGAACAAAATATGTGTTGGTTCATTTGAGGGTGTTGTATTGCCAATCGAACCTGTTATTTAAATCCTCTCACAACAGCCCTTGCTCATAATTATTATAATATTTCACAACCTTAATCTAAATAAAACCAACCTGTAAAACTTTACAACGTGTATGTCAATAAAAAGATTTTTAAAAGAGTTTTAGTTACTTTTCATTAAATACATATGGTTATTTATTATTGAAAACTGCTTTTTGGTTTTTGGACGAAGATGATGTAGAGTAAATTATATGGATGTTAAGTATATAAATAGATACGGTGTAGTTGTTTCTGTAACTAATGATATAGTTACTTGGTTAATAAGAAATATGTTAATAACAAGAATGGTCCATAATAGTTATGTAAATAAGAGTCCTGTTTGTTTTGTTTTGTGAAACCACTTGGTTGATTGTGTAACCAAACAATATAGTTAGTTGCGTAAGTATGTGTAGTTGCTTGTGCTAGGGAATATTATGTTGGTGTCTGATTGAGGTCACATTGAAGGTCACGTGTGTATACCTGTGTCTATAGTTGCATTGCTACTTGACGGCCTGTAAATATTATGATTCTGTCTGTCCCCATGATATATAAAAAACTAAGTTTCCTGTAGCCTTGAAGGATTTTATAAAGCTTTATTTAGATGTGGGTAACAATGAATTCAATTTTGCGCTATTCATTATAGAGGATTTGTTTTCTAGGTGGAAATAAATTTATCCATACCCCAGCACCTATTAGTAATAGATTCAGAACCCTGAAACCTAAAAGTTGGCCTCTCCTTAACACCCACTAACAGTGTTGCCAGAACCCTACGATATGGGTACGTTGACTGCACTCGAGGGCCCAAAAGTATTGGTGCTTGAAACCCAGAATTCTTGGTAGGTTAGTTTTCAAAGAATAAGTTGGTTCTAAAATAAACATTGATATCTTATTATTAAGTTGAGAGAAATTTGTTCTTCATATTAAAAGAATGCGTAGGATAGTAATATAATATGAATGATCAACCTGTTGTCAAATTAATGCTTTATTAGCTTGTTTTAACTCTGTTTCCATGGTGGTTTGTTGTGTTATTATTCATTGAAAACTGTTGGATTGGCTTTCAGTTGTTTTGTTACCACGCGAATAAAAATATCGTTCTGTTATAATTTAGAATATTGGAGCATCATTCACTTATTTCCGATAACAGTAGAAATATCATGCTGTTTTAATTCTTCAAAACTGAAAATGATTAGGTACGAATAACAATTTCAGGGTATTTGACAGAAATATTTTTAAGTTTTGAGAAAAATTATTAGACTGCAAAATGATATCCTCTGTCACCATATTTTGCAAATACCTAATTTCTCTTATTGAACAAGCATTGCGTTTAATCTGACCAGAGCAGATCATGCGGATACTATGCAATCGTGATTATTCTTTAGTACTTAACCTCTTGCTAACGGGTAACCTCAAAGTGGCTGGATGATACCTCTCTCTTCATAATAATAACGGTTACATTTTTAAACAATATGTTATAGGTATTCGCAGACCTATGAATATAAGAATTGTATAAAATAAAGAATTTTGCAAGGTTACGAAATAAAAATTTAATGATTTTAGGGAATTGAAGGAAACATATTTAAATATATTTAATATCATACGAGACAGAAGAGGGAGTGGGATGGAGGCAGGGAGGGGGATAGAGAAAGAGAGATGGAGTGAGGGAAGGACGAAGGGAGAGAGAGAGAGAGAGAGAGAGAGAGAGAGAGAGAGAGAGAGAGAGAGAGAGAGAGAGAGAGAGAGAGAGAGAGAGAGAGAGAGAGAGAGAGAGAGAGAGGGAGAGAGAAAAGGGGATACATTTTGTAAAAAAACATACTATAATAGGTATGCTCTTACCTTATCAACTATGAGAGTTTCTATTAGGTGAAATTAATAAATAAGAGTTTCTTGTTAATTTTCACAACATTTATATTACATACTAACACATCACATTTGACTCATATCTAGTAGTTATGTTTTTGGAGAATTATCTACACCTTTTTTGTAAAATTCGTATTATAATTTCATATAAAAAGCCCTAAATTTGTATATGAACATTGGGATAAACTAAACATTATTATTGCACTTTGACTGCAGTCCTTAATAATATCGTAATTATAAGTACATGTGTGTTAAGGAAACAAAATTTTCCATCGTTACAGTTACATCTATATATTACACTATGTTTCGAGATCTCCAGCCTGATCTCTTCTACACCTTAAGTTGCATTACTGAACGATAGCAAATACCTGGAAGAATACTGATTCCTTTGCAATCCTTCCATCACCAAACGAACCTCAAACAAAGTAAATATGAGTGTTATACATCAGAATTGAACAACTATATTTTACACATAAAAATTTACTACTCAATATTGAAAAAAATTTTCCCATTCACAGTAGTATATTCAAAATAAAAAATTGTTTTATTGTAGATCCATCTAGATAGTTTCATTTACTTAAAAATAAATAACATTTTTATTTGGATTTATTTAAGTCAATTAGAATAACTAACTAGCACGCGAATTCACATTTATTGAAGAAGCATTTTTTAATAATTTTAGTTATATCTATTTTCGTTCATTAATAAATATCCATACTTTTGAGATAAATACCTAAAAACCTAAAAATTTTTCCTATTACCATCACCACAGATTTTACAAAATTAAGAATATAAAAAATTCGGCTTATGAATTGAATATAGCTAAATAACAAACAGCTTTATGTAGAGTTTAATATGCAGATATTCTGATGATGCAATATTTTCCTTACACAAGGTGATAAACTTTTAATAATTCGTCAAATATTTCAGACACAAGGCCTTTAATTTTAAATTAACGAAAGGTTTACCTTGACGAAGTTAACCAATAATATGAACATAATTCAAATATTGACACTGCCTATAAACTACTGGTTCGAGAAATTACTTAAGTATATAGTTTGACTCGGATGTGCATTTCAGATAAGGATGTAACCATCCAATTCTTCCCTCAGCTGATAATTACCCCACTATTAAAAAGTCATAAATAAAACACTGATAAACAAGACATATATATCACACATACAGACACGCGCGTGACCCCTCACACACACACACACACACACACACACACACACACACACACACACACACACACACACACACACACACACACACACACACACACACAAAGACAAATGATAATGCATAAATATATCTTGCAGCCCTGTATAGTGGGGTGTGTGATATTTTCCCATCGTCGTCTCTTTTTGCACATGTGTATTCACGAACAGGAATAATATATTTCTTTTTTAAGACACCGCATCCTCCAATCAATGACCAACGAAAAAGTATAAAACCTTTCGTAAAATCCTAATATATAAGGTACAATTTTAATATGAGGAAACAAAAATCCAGGACACTAATCCTTAATAAACAAAAAACTGCCGTACTCATTCTTCATTAGAGGTATTGTGTTGAGAGGCGGTAGAATTGCTGAAATTCCTTGAGATCTCGCCTTTTAGAGCTTGAACGTATTTCGATGGGAGGAATTAATTAAATCATGAATTCTTTATCCGTAAAATGCCTTTAGTATATTTGATTTTCTACAGTAGGTGTGATTTAGTTCACATGGATATCCATTGGAACAACACTTTGAATTATTGAACAATTAGGCTTTTCACACCATGCCATACAACCATGAATTTAATTAAATAATAAAAAAAAATTGTATGTGAATAATTTATTAACCTTTAATGTATAACTGATTCAATGAATTATTTAAAAATATACTCTTGAATTTTCCTAGGCACTTAAATGCACGAAAGTTAGAAGTCTTTCTGCTGAATGATACGATAACACGTAATACTGCATGACATCAAATTTAACAATTTCGTAACAACTTCGACATGTCACTAACCTATAGTGATGTGTACCTAAGAATGAGTAATGTCACTAACAAAAAATATGGTATGAATATTAACGCGTCGGGCCAATACAATATATGACTGCGAATGTAGCATATCACTAATATACACAGTGTGATATTGAGTACTTCAAATATCATTAACTTGCATGGTGTGGTGATTCGCGATCCGGAATGCCACTAACGTACAGGAAGATTTAAACACAATGTAACATACATAAATGTGTAATTCTAATAAATTCATAGATTATGTTTCACCCTAACAATAAATAATCTAATCCTACATGTTGTTGCAATTGCGAGACTGGTACGCAATTGCGCAGTGCTCATCCGCCGGAAGTGGGTGCACCTGTAAAGGCGTGCAACCGGACGTGGCGGGTTGAATGTATTTATAAAGGAAATGGGTGCTTTTAGCTTATAAAATCCTACCATAAAATATCACGGTCCATATACATGTTGGGATTATATTACATAATAAAATTTCACAGAATTAAATATATTCTCTCGCTTTTACACATAATAATGTTTACGTTATTTAGATTTACTTGTCTTAGATGACAACAATTGTTGTATTAGCATAACTACCATTTCTATAGTACCAAAAATCTATTAATTTAAAAACACACACATAAATGCGTATTTTAATCAATAATAAAATATGATACGCATAATATTATTTTGAAGTAACAATAAGTGATAATGGGGCCATAAAAAACGTATGCCGAATCTGATGATACTGCTTTGAATATTCCTTCGTACACTTATGTAGTAACATTTACAAAGCTTTAATGGTTTCTTTGTACACAATAAGTTGTTACTATTATTTAAAATAAATTACCTCAAGGGATATTAAAAATCACATTTGTGCAATATATAAATTGACACTTGACATTATTCTTGTTCTTGTATGCCTTTATATTTGTTTTAATAATTTATTTCATGCAGTAATCCATCTATTAAGGGGTTACTTACAAATTGGAAATATATATTCTTATAGTATGCATAAGATTTTTAAGGGACATTGAATTAAAAAAATTTCAAAACCACTATTGAAGAATAGAAATCTACATCCTCAGGTGTTATAAACCGTCTTCACATAAAAATAAACATACATGAAAAACTTAAAACCAGAAAGGAATTTTCTTCTATTTCTGTAACATATATCTTTCTAAGGCAATTCTCTTTTCAAGTTGTAAAATGATATTATCCTTTCAAAATATGTATCGAACACAACATACTTCTAACAATGATTAAATAAAAGTAAAATAATGATATAGATGAGTTCTATGATTTTCCAATTTGTAAAAAAATTACTTAAAAATGAAAACTAGACCTAGTTCTGAGTTTATTAAATTTTTAATATTATTCTGCAATGAAAGTTAGGAACATTAATTGAAAGTTAAAAAAAATAAATATTAATAAATAGTTCGTTTAGTCAATATATTGTGTATGTTGATGCAAGTGTCGCCGTCTATATGCATTCCTAACTTGGAAGAGTCAGATAAATTAAATAACAGATATGGAAATGGCAATGATACACACTAGTGAATATGAATATGTGCTGAAATTGAGAAACAGTCCTAGTGTCAGTCTAATTATAACTTTACCGTGATGATCAACGTGCCGTATTAATGTCAAAGTTTAGTATTATACGAGTACTAGCATTCAGTATTAAATTACCGTACGAAAATGACCACATTGAGAATTAGTAGTATGTGGTAAACCAGTATCCCAGCGAGAGCCAACATTCAAGCCTACAAAGTAACAGCCTATTCTGAGTCCGAGATAAAACAATATACAACAATAGCCTATATTATTTAAGAAATTAATACCTCACATCAACCAACCACTTTTAGTAGTAAATTTTCGTATATGGCCGGAGGCACTCGCATTTTGGGTGGCGGAGTGTGATCAAGAATAAAAACAAGTTTTGTGTGTTTTTTTTCAATAAAGAGTTTAGTTTTTGTTTAGTAATATTTGTTTTTGTAGAATTTTTGTGTTTGGAGAAGTACAACAAAGCGACGCACCAGCTGAACGGGCGGCGAGACTGCAATCACGTTATCTACTAGACCGCTCGACTTTGACCTCTGTCTGAGGATGGGTAGGGGTTTGCGATAAGTCAATTCCTGTTTTATATTGAGGAAATATTGCTCTACGCTAATCTAGTAATCAGTAGAAGCAAAATGTCAAATAACGATTCATGTCTGGGTGTGGTCGGTATAATCCCAAAGTACCTAGAGAGCTTCTTAAAGTATATGAAAATGGATTGAAAATTAGTTACGGATGTTTATTCTATATCTGGAATTAAGCCCTATGTTTAAAATTACTATTTTAATCCGTAACTTCAATATTCCCTGTTATCTCAAAAACACCATAATATCAGATAAACTAACAAAAGATCATTTCAATATGATATTATGGGAATTTATGAAACAATTAGAGATATCAGTTATGGACGTCAGAGTAATTAAATACGAGCCACTTCGTTATGACAGATAATTAATTTCAGTTGGAAAATATCGTTAGTCCTTTGATTATTTTAATGGACAGTCATAGGTTTCATAGCACAACTGTATTAATGACAATTTACTAATAGTAATGATAAACTGCAATAATAATTAGATCTATGTTTGATTAGTGTATGTAATGGTATGACATGTTCAAAAATATTTAAAACATTTATTCGACTAAAATACAACATTAATTTCTTCGAATAGTTGGAAAACTAGTTTTATATGTAAATAATACAAAAATAAATCCTTACCATTGTATAAAAATACAATGTTGGTACTTTTGAAAACACTTATATTATATTTTATTATATTTAAACAATATAATATAAATTTACTATATCTTTATACAATAAAGATATATTATATTTTATAAATATTACTAAACAAAAAACCTATTCTTTTACATACAGTAGTTAATTAAAAACATATTTCTGGTATAATCGTTAACCAGAGCATTGTCTCATTCATAAAGAAAGATTTTAGGTAACAAGTAGACTGATAAATTAAACTGATTAGCGTTTCAATAGTGGTAATTCATCTACTAATCTAGGGCGGCGAGTGGCTGCCAATCGATTTTGGCTGGTAAAATGTTTTTTTTAGTTTTATTTACAGCTATTTATGATTATGATTGTGAAAGAAAAAATGGGAAAGGGTTTTTAACTCTTCTTGATAGAATAAACATATTCAGAGCGGGAAAAATTAGTTAAATATAATTTAGTGTAATTCGCGATATAACGAACGTTTTTAATAATTGATTCTGCACTAAACTTCTGTATTATTTCAATGGAAACATACGTATACATTTCTAAAAGTTATCTATACTAAGACTGCTTGTTAAAGGACGTTTATTCGCGTAGTAGTCTGAATCATAGTTATGTTTTAAATGTTTCCCTATCTCCATAGCAACACTAAGATTCAGGAATTCTCAAGATGTCTCAAAGCTTCTATAAACCACAAATTACCTTTGCTCCGAACCTTGGCACTTAACATTAAATGAATATTTCATCCCCTCTTTGGCAAAAAGAGGACTGAGTTATTCTTGTGCCTGTTAAACTAACACAGAGCCTTGTCATTACTTCATTTGTGCCAGTACTCATTGTTCATATAACAATTGATATTTTAAAATAAAACTAGTTTATTTCTAATTTTACACATGTTGTACAACAAAGTAATTACTGTAAACTAGTTATGGAGTCTACAATGTGATATAATGTGGTTACGTAGTTACTACCACCTATAAAGTAGTTAAAATTGTAAATATTTTCACATGAATTTTAGAAATTCTGTAATGGCAAACGAAGAGTTCAGCTCATAAAAGCTATGATTTAGTTTGAAATACGTTGAAGCTTTTAATTTTTTGAATAGTTTTCACTATAAAAGGCTTTACAAATAATTACTGTTGCAAACAAATTTTTCTTCAGTTCTAACAACATGTTAGTTTTAATAGCTTGTTATAAAATAGATAATGTTTTGTTTTTCATATAGTGTATTCCTCTGCAATTCGTTATAATGAAATGGAACATAAGTTTATTGATAATGGGATGACATAAAATAGATTTGAAAACACTTTATTGACGACCTAAAAAGTTTTAATAGCTAAAGTAAGTTTCAAAATTTAGCAGATTTAGTCAGTAGTAGTACAAGGCATTACACTCAATTTGTGTTGTAAAAAGTTTTCCAGTAAGACTTTTTAAATTATATCGTTGATATTTTTCTGATCATAAGGACTTAAATTGTGAATGTTGAGGTTACCTCCGTTTTACTTTCATCTTCGTACACCGTATGGAATCTGATACTGTCACAAGGAAAACTGGAGTCAAGTTCATCTGAAGATATTCAGAAAAAGATCAACCAATTGTGCATCTAATTAGACAATAAGAATGCCTCTACATATAGTTTACACTAAATTTTGTAGTCTAGGTGTCTCTAATATTGAACGATGAAAAGAGATCGTTTTGAGCTTCATAGTTGTCGGAGGGTTTTGGAAATCTTCAGACAAACATGAAACCAAATTCCAGGTGACAGTGTATGATTTAATACGCTAAATTAAGAATTATGAAATTTGAAGGCAAACTGAACATTCACGTTAAATAAGACCTGCCCAACATAACTAACTAATTTAGTTTATTGTACATTGTAAAAATATTTTCCTATTTGTGAAATTAAACCTTGAAAGAGCAATGGTCAAAAATGTATTCTTCAGTCACCAAAACAGGTTTTTTGTTATCAATAACATTTAAGAGCTTAACATAAATAAGTAAAGATTTCAAATTTACAATTAATAGTGGTCTACATACTATTGTTCTAAAATTTCATCCTCACCTTTTCCACTTTACTCCTGCCAGTAAAATAATGGATTTTTTCACTGAATGTATCAAATACTTTGACAAGATTTATTTCTTGGACTTCTCTAAAACCACTAAAGAATGTAGAAAACTACCTAAAACTGCTGACAAACTATTAAAAGTGATTTTTCTAATAAATATAACAGCTTTAGTTTTTTTTACAAAGTATTGACTTCGGCGTAGTAATACTATTAAAAATGTTGTAATAGGATGATATATACAATTAAATACATTACATTTCATTAATACAATAACTTACAGAATATGATGAAGAAAATAAAAAAAAAAACTTAAGTGTAGATTGAAGCGCAGTGTTAAGAATGAACTGAACCTAGATATACTATCAAGATTATCCACTGCGAGTTTTTTATATGTGGATGTTTATCGGGATATCCTTACATGCAGTATTTGTCAGTTTCCCTCTTCTTATCTCAAGTCGTACAAACAACAGATACAGAAATATTTTTATTCACTAAACGCTGTGTTAAGTATAATAATAAGATAAATTACCATTGTTTTTGTTTTCATTTTTGGGACTAAAACCACCAAATATTGTGACGTAACCAGGACAATTTCAAAATTTCATATCATTGTGTATGTCTTGTATTTTAAAACCCGTTTTTGATATTAGTGGGCTTCTTAGATATAAGTATATAAGTATTTTGTAACATGTAAGATTAACTAAAATATTCTTTATGAAATAAATTAAGAGGAAGACAATAAATATTCTTTAGTTTCATGTTAATACCAAAAGTCTGAGATAAACTTTTCATGAAATTAAATAAAACCAAACCATTAATAAAGATGCTTCAAATTTAAAAGCTTCTCAATGAACATATACTTCAAATGCAATATATCAAGGGAGTGTTACAATAATACACCAAAGTTTTTTTTATTAAAAAAACCACATGACATAAATTTAAGATGCGTTTATACTCTTACATTTCAACCTTTATACGTTTCTCTAACTAAAGTATAGATAATGGATTCTATGTTCCTTCACATTGGTCAAAATTAGTACAAGTGCTGCTATAATCGTTGGGACTATTCAATTAAATACGAGTACATGAAATTGGCATAAATATTACTACAGGTAAATTCTAGTAATTTATACAAACTTATTCATTATAGTTTGATTTGGTAGTACAAATTATTTTACTGTAAAAACAAACATTATAAAGGTATTTCAGAAATGTACTAGCCACATTCTGTGGACATTTGTGGGCTAAACATGTTTGTGCTAATAATTATGCAATATGTAGCTAATTCTGAGAAGGATCTAACCTTTTCCTGTCCATTTTTGCGATCGGCCAGTGATATATCAGTAACACTGCGTTCGGGGATCTGTAATATGATATCTTCCTCATGTAGAGAAATAACACATAAATATAGTACAGGTCAAATAACATAAAATCATGACATAGCCTTAAGACACGCATAAATCAATGCGAAGCCATAAAATAGTTTTGATAATTCCATGTAAAATGAACCAATAAAAAAACTGCCCGCTCCAGTTTTTTTATTTTCCACCAATTCCTTCTGCCGTGGTGATTGCTTTTGGTACTAGTTTATGGTTAGTTTTTCAGTAATTTCTCATCCACTTCATAGCTATTATAACCTAGATCTTCAATTAGTATTCAATAATTAACACTTTGTTTTTATTTTATTAATTGCGTGTTTTATATATAGTGTGCATGAAAGTAACTAAAGACTTGATTGTTGTGATCCCTAATTTATGTGAGTCAAAGCAACCAGATAAGGGTTATCTAGATTGTATCTATGTGTTTTCGGTTAAATATCTACATAAGGGAGAGGTCAAATTTTAAATTTTTAAACGTTGTGTTACTGATTTCTTGTATTACTGCACAATGAACAATTTCCATAAAAACATAAGTTTCATAAAATATCTTATCGTTTTTATTGAATGTAAAGTACAGTGCATTATTTAGTTACAGGTGGGTGAATGGAGGGAATTACAGAGAAAACATTTTATTACTTTTTTATAAAACGATTATTATACACATTTTTGGATTTTCTGTAAACTACGCTTGAGCAAAGTGAAGGCAATATTTCAATTACTCGGCGGGCTTTTACTTTTATAAAAATGCTTACATCAAAAATATGTGGTAGTTATATATCCACATTTTCACTGCCAGAAATATAATTATAAACCTCACTTCTGCTCCATTGTAAAATTAGTGTAATATTGTACTTAAATATCGTTACATATTCTGCAATCTGTGAGATCTGTTCCCTCCATATTGTGCATGCAAACACTTGAGAAGTTGCTCGATAATCAATTAAATACAATCGTTTAGACATATTTAAAGCAATGTATTCATGTATATTGCTTATTGATAAATATACTTTCTTTATTCTGAAATACAAAACCTGAATAATCAAAAAATATAGTACGTAAGTATTATTGCAAACATGATCAAAATTGATTATTTGTATACAACTGACTGAGTCAAGACGTTAGCAGTGTTATTTAATTTGCATTAAAAAATATCGGAGGTTGTAGTCATAGACGACATACAACTATTATTGCAGTGCACTTCAACTTATCTTACTTATACTATGTAGTAGACAAATAAAAAACATTAAATTCATTATGCGTAAAATTCTATTAGGCCTTGTTATGATACTCAATTTAGTAAACAGCACTTTTAATTCGTGCACGTTAGACACGTGAAATTCTCTTCATTTAACGCTGTTGGTCGACGTATATAGAGTAGCTGGAGGAATAGAAACAAAAAGACAGAGCACTGACATGACTCACCACACGATTTATTCCCTAACTACAATTTAGGTAAACAAGCGAGCGCAAAGGTTCCGTGACAATTGCGAATTAAATCACAAAGAAATGCACCAGACACATAGTGTAATTTTTGAGGCCCAAGAAAACAATCCAGGGAGGAGCGAGTCCATTTGCACTTTAATCTTTGAGTTTTCAACGGTTGGTTGATGCAAGTAAATGTATTGTAACCTGTGCTCAATAATTAAGTGTTTAATATTTAGTTTTATATTTATGAAAAGCAAGTTTTTAAATGCATCGTAAATGTTTTTTGTTTGTGATAAGGTTGAAATATTTTAAAGTAGTGATACAGTATTTTTACATGAAATTATATCTACTTTTAACCAACCCTTACTAAGAATTACGATAACTATTGAGTATTAAGTTGGTTAGTACAATAAAAATAAATAAACTTTTTTATTAATTCTTTAGAAGCATTAATATTTTTGACTAAATTAGGTGTAATACGTGACACATATTTGGCATATTCTTACCTTGTTACTAAAATAGTGTGGTTAAAATATACCAGTGTACCTACCGTTTGTTGTTTTGTAATAAAAGTGAAGCGCGTTAACAAGGCTTGAAATTTATGTTAACTCCTTACATTAATAAATGTTGTAATCAATAGTACATTAATACTGAAGACACAAGTGTAGATCTCATTAAAACTTAAGTCATTAGAACTAGCACCAAATTGCTTGTAGAGTTCTAACTCACACGTCGCAAGTTATTAGAGACTTAAATGTACCTTACAGATCCATTGTGAATGTTATAAAATGAAAGTTGAGTGACACAAAAATATATTGCTACTGTAAATTGTAAGGGTTTGAGAGAGGAAGTACGAAAATTATTTTGTAAAAAATGAGAGAAACAATATTTAAAACGATAAAATCATGTTACTGCAATATTCAATAATGAATAGTTATTTTTTCTTTCGCAAAGAGCATTTTAACGAGCAAATGAAAACATCTTTATCTCGAAAAAATATATATTGATTTTCTATTTTTATATTAGATTCACTAGTACGAACTGCCATCTGAATAAGCTTGGGTATATGTAAATTTGTGGTAATAGCTACACAAATAAGAATTTAATAATAAGGCAAATTTTAATGTCATATACAATATACTCATGTTCTATTTTATTATTACTATTATTAGTAGGAACTGCCAGCCGAAGAAACTTAGGTACTTGTAAGTTTGTGGTTATAGCTACACAAATAAGAATTTAATAATAAGGCAAATTTTAATGTCATATACAATATACTCATGTTCTATTTTATTATTACTATTATTAGTTGGAACTGCCAGCCGAAGAAACTTAGGTACTTGTACATTTGTTGTTATAGCTACTCAAATAGGAACCTAATAATAAGGGAATGATAATGTCATATACTATTCATAAACTCCTGAATTAAACTTTTAATGTTTACCTTTAATGTAAACGTGAAAATATTAGTTGGAAACCTAAAACATGTTAACTTCATGAAGGGGGGGCCGATTTAAAATCTAAGACTTTTTGTACACTTCATTATGAGGTACTGGTCTGTGTGATAATCTTATCTAACATAGTTTGGGGTGAGTCAATATTGTACAAGATCGATGGTACTGATAAGGATTATATGTCCAACGTATTAGAGAACTAGCTCATCGAATTTCCATAAACGATGACCTCACTTTTAGAAATGTTATGTAAAAGAACATCAGAGTTATATTATAATCAAGAACAACTTATTTCTGAGCAACTGTAACCTTAAAAGACTCAAGAAGCTTATATACGTATATCTGTCAGAATTGGCCAGGTATTACTTCACTATCTATTGTCACAGAAATTAATGCATCCCTGGAAACTTCAAGATCTGGAGCCACAGATGGATACGTCGTTTACAGTTTCTGATATATTACTTTATGTTTGCATCAATATAAACTTTAGGACTCTCAAGGAGACGACAAACTGAAGGACACTAGGAGGATTTTTGCCTCCAGAAACTCCAAGATCCGGAGCCACTCATGGCTGGATATATGTGGTTACTTAGATTTATCACCCCCTGATTTCTATATTTTTGGATCAATGTAACCTTCAAACGCTGAAAGATATATCACATTTAAAAATACAAGAATTAGTAAACGTAGTACCTTATGTCATGCATAAATAATAATACAATAATTATTTAAATATTAATTGTTTGAAGTTTTTTATGAAATATAGATAACTTCAAAAGATTATAAAATTTTTAGACTAGAAAAAATATTTATGTTCTAAAAATACATGATACAAAAATGGAACAACTACGTTTCTAGTTTTAAATTCTTTATGTTTATCGTTATGTAAATGCCGTTTCTGACAACTGAGGAAGAAGAATGAAATTGTTGAAATGCTGTTATATATGTTTTTAGTTTTTTCATGTATTGCACTGAAGAGTTTGTGTAGAGTTTCACCAACAATATAGTATAAAAGTAAAGTGATGCAAGATACTATAACGATTTAAAGGGTTCTTTGTTATTTTAATCAGGTCATCCACAGGAAAAAAATTACACAGTAAATACCTGAACACTTTAAAGGGACCAATAAACTGTGAGAAATATGTATAACATAACCTTACAAAAGGCAGCTACGAAAATAAAATTAATGTAAATTTCCATCCACTTCTATTTGATAACTTGCCAACCCATTTGGTAACATTTCGTCCCTAATTTAAGGGTTAAATGACCAGTTTATACTCTTTTATCTTTGTTTTACTGAATAATAAATAATATTAAATGGAAACAATCGTTTCCGTTAATTAATATTATTATTTTTTTACTATAATATTTTAATAACTATAAAGTTAATTTTGGAGTTATTTTAAGTCCTTAATCTATACATTGGGTTGTTAAAATGATACACTTAGGCATTTGAGTTATTATATAAAACTACAATTAGTATATATACGACATATCAAAGTCATTTTAATTGTAAATATATTTTTGCAAAGCTATTTATTATGTTTATATACATAATAACTATAATTGTTGTTTATAATTAAACTAAAAATGTAAATATATAATTACGTTAAACAATTTTTATTATAAATTGATGGAAACATCAAAAACATCTTATAATAATATGTCATGTAAATAAAACATAACCTTTTGGACTTTCCGATTGTGTGCTTGAATATTTACCGCATAAAGTTACTGAATTGAGATTTAGTCACCATATGAAGATTTGTAAGCAAAGCAAACAACACATGGGTTTTCTAAAACTGAAAAATGAGTGACATAAATTATCTTTAAAAAGTTTAAAAGTTTTAAAATTATAATGCTAACAATGTTTTAAATCCTTGTATCAATTTAATTCATTCTCCAATGACTTTACTACATATTTACTCAATACTATAGCTACTGAATTACAAAGAAGTATGAAGCTTAACAATAATGGTTAGAAATATCCCATCCATTACATCAGAACCAAGTCCGCAGTACAAGAAGAATCACCACGTAGGCCATATTTTCGCAATAAGGATTTTTAGCAGCAACGAATATAATTTCTGTTTTGTGTAGCCGGAACATCGTTTCTCCATCGTCTTATACTGTGACTTTGACTGGTATATGGGGCAAACCTTATTCTCACCAATATTCCCATCCAATATAATATTCAACTGTTCATGTGGCATAAGCCTAGTGTATAATCGTGTGTTTATTATTGGTCAAACATATGTTAACAAAGCTATTGGTTACATGACTCTTTAATGATGGACACGTGTGAACGTTCGGACTTATAAGTTTTAGAGTAAGTTATGTAGAAAACTACAAGTATTTTATGTAAACGAAAAATATAAATTATTTATATTTTTTAACATTATTCTACAGTAAGTTAAACAATTGGATTTATCCTTATAACCACAACATTAAGGATACATTGATATGCTCCTTAAAATAAATTAACGAATACAGCTTTATATAGGAAAAGAACACCAACGATAATACATTTAAGTAAGCTGAGTAGTATTACAATATTTTTCTGAGCAATTAATAAACCAAAATGAAATTCGACTATAACTAACAAATCTATATTAAGTATATAGTACAATCAGTTAACCATTAACTTTTAATTTAAATCATAAATAATTATTTTGCTGAAAATAATCTGCTACTAATTACAAGAATTATCGAGCTAAACAATAGTTTATCCAACTAGATTAGATATTACGTCACACAACGTTTTGCGTAACAGGGTTCGCTTAGATTTCATACTAAGCTTAAATTTTAATCTTCCAATTTAAATTACAAGATGTGCTGTAGATAGAAGGACACACCTTCATCATACAAAACAGACAAATACAGTCATTAATTTACAGCTAACCCTATTTCGTAAGTGTCATGGTTAGTTTATCAATGCATAATTACACTAAGGTCTAAAGAACTTTTCATTAAAATGTCTATTTATTCTTGTATCACTGTTGCTATATTTTGACTTTTTGTTTCCTTTGTTAATAAATATATGCTTTATACATAATATTTCTTTCATTGATTGATAATTATATATTACCTTCCTAAGTGTTTTTAAGAGAATGTATTTGTTACTAATTTAGGTTTACGATACTACAAGTCTGATAATTTATTGTAATATTTGATAATGATATCTTACATAATAATAAAAAAACATATTTTTCAGTCGACATGGTATTTAAAATATGGATATTCAAAATCAAAACAATACATGGTGAAGCAAACATTAAACAATCTTGGCTGATCTCCCGCTTCCGACACAGATATCCGGAGTGGGTAAAACAAACAACGGTTCCACTATAAATCTTTGTTCTTGGCTGTTCTTTAACTGGACCACTTTGAGTAATGTTGTGTATAGATTTATATCTCGTCTTTGTTAAATAATTTAGTTTTTTTTAAACAATGTATAGTTATTTCAATACGCCTTACTGTTCTATTACATTGTACTAAATGTAATAAAAACAAAGCTCTTATATGTAAAGGAAACAGGATTTTTTCCGGATATTTGCCATCGTTCAGTGAAACAAGAAATCATTAACGTTTCGAAATCTGCAATCTTATCTCTTCTTCAGGTAAAAAAGAACCTAATACATAATATAAACTAGGTTAAAATAAACAAATCATACCAAAGAGTTGTGGCACGCTTAAGTCAGGAATCACAACCACATGTTGTTTGTCAACTTCACTAAGTCTAAAACATGCACTTAACAATAAAGGTCACAATGCGTCTCCATTCGTCTAATAACCACCTACGACTGACCAGAGGGCACTAACCAATGGCAATCATCACGGCAGACAAAAACAAGAGGGTGGAAATAAAAAGGAAGGGGAACAGGAATCGGGCCTTTTGTTATTATTGGTTCGTGCTAGATGAACTCATAAAACCATATTGTGACTCCGCATTGGTTTATTAAAAATATCTGATCTGTTTGATAATTTTGATTTTCTTTTTAGTTCATTTTTTTAGAATTGGCAACCAAAGCGGCTTAATCTCGACATATGATTGACTGATTGGCTGATCTGCCAATTAATGTATGTTGCCTCAGTTAATTTCCTTTTGAAGAAATTTGGTTCCCGATGTAATATGTTGGCTTCATCCCAATTCATATGATAGTATTCGGACCAACAATGGTGTGCAATTTTTTACTTTTCTGTGAGACCCTTTCTTGTGTTTCTTAGAGCTCTTTATCCTTACGTTTAGTGGTCTTATTGTCTCGCCCATTTATTCCCTAATGCAACTACATTTTATACTGTAAACATAGTTTTTGGACTCCTGTGTCCCATTTTTTGGTTTTGTTTTTACGAGACTTTGTCTAAGAGTATTGTCTGTTATAAACGCGGTTCTAATGTTGTACTTCCTACCTACTGTTATAATTTTCTACGATAAGACCGGTACAAGGGATCGACATTTATCACAATTCTGTTTTTCTGACTCAGGAATGATTCTTGTGGTTTGTTTGCACTTATTTATTACTAATTGCGGATATCCAATGCTTCTGAGATCCGATTCTACTTTCTTAAATTCCTCTTTTATTCCATCTTTATCTGAGCACAAGCTCTTTGCTCTATTAAACAACAAGTAGGCTACTCCTTCATTGACAGATTTTTGATGGTGGGATTGATAATTTAAATATTTTCCTGTATGAGTTTTCTTTTGAAAAAACAGTTGTCTTAAGGATATCCCTATCTCTTAATACACACACAAAAGGGGAAGCTTGTTTTGGAATTACACTTACATTGTGAGGAGGATGGAATGAGAAATACTATTAATGTGATTCAAAAACTTATTTAATTGAATGTCTCCATGAGAAAAAAATAACAAAGGTATCATCCACATACCTCCACCAAATCTTCGGTTTGAACTGAGCTGAAGTCAAAGAGTTTCGCTAAAATTCATCCATAAAGATATTGGCGAAAATAGGAGACAGTGGAGAACCCATTGCCATCCCCACATCTTGACTGTACATTTTACTCTATAACTCAAAATAATTGCATTGAGTGCAGAGTTTTAACAGCTCCATAATTAATGGCACGGGAAGTTATAACGACTTGGATTGTAGATACTAATATTCGGACATCCAAAACGATATATAATATTTTTGATATTCAATGTTTATATCTAATTGTTTATTATTTATTTATTTAGAGGTTAATATACACTGATCATGGTTAAAAACCGAATCACGTTGTAAGACATACGTAATTATTAGTAAAACAAAATTCATAGAATCAATGTACAGATAGTTGCTGGAAAGAAAGTCTTGTATTACAATTCGATACAAACATCCTCCGGATGTAAGTGGATACGCACATCCGCCCAGACACCGATGATGAACAAACAGGAAATGCTTGTTTAAGCAGCGGAAATGCTTATTTCTAAAAATCATGCGACGATGTAAGGGACAGCCATGCTGATATGAAAAAATTGGTACTCACCAACTATTATGGAGAGATTTGGCATAGGCGTGGTCACAGGAGATCTGGCGGGCGAACAACATAAAAAATTAGGAATAACGAGGGAGAGAAGGAAGTCGCGGACGGGATTCGAAAAGCGACGTTCGGGAGTGCCAGTGCTTGTATTCGTGTGCGGGGAAAAAATCTTTTAGGCGCAATAAGTGTCAAGAGCAAACAAATTAAAGTTAAGATAGTCTAATATTTAATTTTAGGAACGTAGTATTATATATCAGGATTCATTAATAATTTTAATACGTCTCATTTACAATTCCAAGGTACCTGTACCTAAAGCAGTGAAAAGAAAAGATTATAATGTGTAGAAATCAAATGAATAGTTCAATATTGAAATTTATATTTTCTTATTCCATATATTTTTTTTAAATGTTCTCAACTTGAAAAGGTCACGCATTTGTTTTTAATCATGTAATTTTATGTAAATGTTTAGATATTTTAAAAGAAAGTTTTCTCACGTTATTTCATGAACACATATTTATTGCAACCCTGCAAAAATTACTAGTAAATGTTATAGTTAATTCAATTAAACATAAATTGTAATGAATAATTTAATATTAAACATTTGTTCAAAGTATTAAGGTATTAAAATTTGTGCTCAATATGTCGGTTGACGTTATCCATTGTTAACTAAAATTTTAATCAATATAAGGAGATGCTATTATGAACAAAATATGTGTTGGTTTATTTGAGGGTGTTGTATTGCCAATCGAACTTGTTATTTAAATCCTCACACAACAGCCCTTGCTCATAATTATTATAATATTTCAAAACCTTAATCTAAATAAAACCAACCTGTAAAACCTTACAACGTGTATGTCAATAAAAAGATTTTTAAAAGAGTTTCAGTTACTTTTCATTAAATACATATGGTTATTTATTAATGAAAACTGCTTTTTGGTTTTTGACGAAGGTGATGTAGAGTAAATTATATGGATGCTTAAGTATATAATAGATACGGTGTAGTTGTTTCTGTAACTAACGATATAGTTACAATGGTTAGTAAGGAATATAATAATAACAAGAATGGTCCATTATAGTAATATAAATAAGAGGCCTGTTTATATTGTTTTGTAAACTGCTTGGTTGATTGTGTAACCTAACAATACGGTTAGTTGTGTATGTGTAGTTGCTTGTGCAAGGGAGTAACATGTTGGTGCCTGGCTGACGTTATAGTGAAGGTCACTGTTGTATACCTGTGCCTATAGTTACATTGTCACTTGACGGCCTGTCAATATTATCATTTTGTCTGTTCCCATGATATATAAAAAACTAAGCTTCCTGTAGCATTGAAGGAGTTTATACAGCTTTTTTTAGATGTGGGTAACAATGAATTCAATGTTGTGCTATTCATTCTAGAGGATTTGTTTTCTAGGTGGAAATAAATTTATACATACCCCAGCACCTATTAGTAATAGATTTAGAACCTTGAAACCTCAAAGTTGGCCTCTAATTAACACCCACTAACAGTGTTGCCAGAACCCTACGATATGGGTACGTTGACTGTACTCCAGGGCCCAATAGTATTGGTGCTAGAATCCCAGAATTCTTGGTAGGTTAGTTTCAAAGAATAAGTTGGTTCTAAAATAAACATTGATATCTTATGATTAAGTTGAGAGAAATTTGTTCATCATATTAAAAGAATGCGTAGGATAGTAATACATGAATGATCAACCTGTTGTCAAATTAATGTTTTATTAGCTTGTTTTAAATCTGTTTCCATGGTGGTTTGTTGTGTTATTATTCATTGGAAACTGTTGGTTTGGCTTTCAGTTGTTTTGTTACCACGTGAATAAATATATCGTTCTGTCATAATTTAGAATATTGGAGCATCATTCACTTATTTCCGAGAACAGTAGCAATATCATGCTGTATCAATTCTTTAAAACTGAAAATGATTAGCTACGAATAACAATTTCATAGTATTTGACAGAAACATTGTTAAGTTTTGAGAAAGATAATTAGACTGCAAAATTATATCCTCTGTCACCATATTTGCAAATACCTACATTCTCTTATTGAACAAGCATTCCGTTTAATTTGACCGAGCAGATCATGCGGATACTATGCAATCTTGATTATTCTTCAGTACTTAACCTCTTGCTAACGGGTAACCTCAAAGTGGCTGGACGATACCTCTCTCTTGATAATAATAACGGTTACATTTTTAAACAATATGTAATAGGTATTCGCAGACCTATGAATATAAGATTTCAGGTGAAAAGGTTAATTGTATAAAGTAAATAATTTACGGATTACGAAATAAAAATTAATGATTTTAGGGAATTGAAGGAAACATATTTAAATATATTTAATATCATACGAGAGAGAAGAGGGAGTGGGATGGTGGCAGGGAGGGGGATAGAGAAAGAGAGGGGGGTGAGGGAGAGGGAGGGAGGGAGAGAGAGAGAGAGAGAGAGAGAGAGAGAGAGAGAGAGAGAAAATAGGATACATTTTGTAAAAAAACATACTATAATAGGTATGTCCATACCTTATCAACTATAAGAGTGAAATTAATTAATTCTATTAGGTGAAATTAATAAATAAGAGTTTCTTGTTAATTTTCACAACATTTATATTACATTGTAACACATCACATTTGACTCATATCTAGTAGTTATGTTTTTCAGAGAATTATCTACACCTTTTTTGTAAAATTCGTATCATAATTTCATATAAAAAGCCCTGAATTTGTATATCAACATTGGGATAAACTAAAATTATTATTGCACTTTGACTGCAGTCCTTCATAATATCGTAATTATAAGTATATGTGTGTTAAGGAAACAATTTTCCATCTTTACCGTTACATCGATATATTACACTATGTTTCGAGATCTGCAGCCTGATCTCTTCTACACCTTAAGTTGCATTACTGAACGATAGCAAATACCTGGAAGAATACTGATTCCTTTACAATCTTTCCATCACCAAACGAACCTCAAACAAAGTAAATATGAGTGTTACACATCAGAATTGAATAACAATGTTTTACACATAAAAATTTACACAATATTGAAAAAAATTTTCCGATTCACAGTAGTATATTTAAAATAAAAAATTGTTTGATTGTAGATCCATCTAGATAGTTTCATTTACTTAAACATAAATAACATTTTTATTTGGATTTATTACGTGAATTAGAATAACTAACTAGCACGCGAATTCACATTTATTGAAGAAGCATTTTTTATTAATTTTACTTATATCTATTTTAGTTCATTAATAAATATCCATACTTTTGAGATAACTACCTAAAAACCTAAAAATTTTTCCTATTACCATCCCCACAGATTTTACAGATTTAAGAATATAAAAAATTCGGCTTATAAATTGAATATAGCTAAATAACAAACAGCTTTATGAAGAGTTTAATATGCAGATATTATGATGATGCAATATTTCCCTTACACAAGGTGATAAACTTTTAATAATTCGTCTTATATTTCAGACACAAGGCCTTTAATTTTAAATTAACGAAAGTTTTACCTTGACGAAGTTAACCAATAATATGAACATAATTCAAATATTGACACTGCCTATAAACTACTGGTTCGAGAAATTACTTAAGTATATAGTTTGACTCGGATGTGCATTTCAGATAAGGATGTAATCATCCAATTCTTCCCTCAGCAAAAAATTACCCCACTATTAAAAGTAATAAATAAAACAGTGATGAACAAGACATATATATATATATATATATATATATATATATATATATATATATATATATATATATATACATACAGACACGCGCGTGACCCCTCACACACACACACACACACACACACACACACACACACACATAAAGACAAATGATAATGCATAAATATATCTTGCAGCCCTGTATAGTGGGGTGTGTGATATTTTCCCATTGTCGTCTCTTTTTGCACATGTGTATTCATGAACACGAATAATATATTTCTTTTTTAAGACACCGCATCCTCCAATCAATGACCTACGAAAAAGTATAAAACCTTTCGTAAAATCCTAATATATAAGGTACAATTTTAATATGAGGAAACAAAAATCCAGGACACTAATCCTTAATAAACAAAAAAACTGCCGTACTCATTCTTCATTAGAGGTATTGTGTTGAGAGGCGGTAGAATTGCTGAAATTCCTTGAGATCTCGCCTTTCAGAGCTTGAACGTATTTCGATGGGAGGAATTAATTAAATCATGAATTCTTTATCCGTAAAATGCCTTTAGTATATTTGATTTTCTACAGTAGGTGTGATTTAGTTAACATGGATATCCATTGGAACAACACTTTGAATTATTGAACAATTAGGCTTTTCACACCATGCCATACAACAATGTATTTAATTAAATAATAAAAAAATGTTTATGTGAATAATTTATTAACTTTTAATCTATAACTGATTCAATGAATTATTTAAAAATATAATCTTCAATTTTCCTAGGCACTTAAATGCACGAAAGTTAGAAGTCTTTCTGCTGAATGATACGATAACACGTAATACTGCATGACATCAAATTTAACAAGTCCGTAACAACTTCGACATGTCACTAACCTATAGTGATGTGTACCTAAGAATGAGTAATGTCACTAACAAAAAATGTGGTATGAATATTAACGCGTCGGGCCAATACAATATATGACTACGAATGTAGCATATCACTAATATACACAGTGTGATATTGAGTACTTCAAATATCACTAACTTGAATGGTGTGGTGATTCGCGATCAGGAATGCCACTAACGTACAGGAAGATTTAAACACAATGTAACATACATAAATGTGTAATTCTAATAAATTCATAGATTATGTTTCACCCTAACAATAAATAATCTAATCCTACATGTAGTTGCAATTGCGAGACTGGTACGAATTGCGCAGTGCTCATCCGCCGGAAGTGGGTGCACCTGTAAAGGCGTGCAACCGGACGTGGTGGGTTGGATGTATTTATAAAGGAAATGGGTGTTTTTAGCTTATATAATCCTACCATATAATATCACGGTCCATATACATGTTGGGATTATATTACATAATAAAATTTCACAGAATTAAATATTTTCACTCGCTTTTACACATAATAATGTTTACGTTATTTAGATTTAATTGTCTTAGATGACAACAATTGTTGTATTAGCATAACTACCATTTCTATAGTACCAAAAATATATTAATTTAAAAACACACACATAAATGCATATGTTAATCAATAATAAAATATGATACGCATAATATTATTTTGAAGTAACAAAAAGTGATAATGGGGCCATAATAAACGTATGCCGAATCTAATGATACTGCTTTAAATATTCCTTCGTACACTTATGTAATAACATTTACAAAGCTTTAATGGTTTCTTTGTACACAATAAGTTGTTACTATTATTTAAAATAAATTACCTCAAGGGATATTAAAAATCATATTTGTGCAATATATAAATTGACACTTGACATTATTCTTGTTCTTGTGTACCTTTATATTTGTTTTAATAATTTATTTCATGCAGTATTCCATCTATTAAGGGGTACTTACAAACTTGGAAATATATATATATATATTCTTATAGTATGCATAAGATTTTTAAGGGACATTGAATTAAAAAATTTCAGAACCAATATTGAAGAATAGAAATCTACATCCTCAGGTGTTATAAACCGTCTTCACATAAAAATAAACATACATGAAAAACTTAAAACTAAAAAGGAATTTTCTTCTATTTCTGTAACATATATCTTTATAAGGCAATTCTCTTTTCAAGTTGTAAAATGATATTATCCTTTCAAAATATGTATCGAACACAAAATACTTCTAACAATGATTAAATAAAAGTAGAATAATGATATAGACGAGTTCTATGATTTTCCTCTTTGTAAAAAATTACTTAAAACTGAAAAATAGACCTAGTTCTGAGTTTATTAAATTTTTAATATTATTCTGCAATGTAGTTAAGGAACATTAATTGAAAGTAAAAAAAAATAAATATTCATAAAGAGTTCGTTTAATCAATATTTTGTGTATGTTGATGCAGCGTCGCTGTCTATAGGCACATTGGTGAATATGAATATGTATGTGCTGAAACTGAGAAACAGTCCTAGTGTCAGTCTAATTATAACTTTACCCTGATGATCAACGTGCCGTACTAATGTCAAAGTTTAGTATCATACGAGTACTAGCATTCAGTATTAAATTACCGTACGAAAATGACCACATTGAGAATTAGTAGTATGTGGTAAACCAGTATCCCAGCGAGAGCCAACATTCAAGCCTACAAAGTAACAGCCTATTCTGAGTCTGAGATAAAACAATATACAAAAATAGCCTATATTATTTAAGATATTAATACCTCACATCAACCAACCACTTTTAGTAGTAAATTTTCGTATATGGCCGGAGGCACTCGCATTTTGGGTGGCGGAGTGTGATCAAGAATAAAAACAAGTTTTGTGAGTTTTTTTTCAATAAAGAGTTTAGTTTTTGTTTGGTAATATTTGTTTTTGTTGAATTTTTGTGTTTGGAGAAATGTAGGGGTAAAACACGGAAGTACAACAAAGCGACGCACCAGCTAAACGGGCGGCGAGACTGCAATCACGTTATCTACTAGACCGCTCGACTTTGACCTCTGTCTGAGGATGGGGAGGGGTTTGCGATAAGACAATTCCTGTTTCATATTGACGAAATATTACTCTACGCTAATCTAGTAATCAGTAGAAGCAAAATGTCAAATAACGATTCATGTCTGGGTGTGGTCGGTATAATCCCGAAGTACCTAGAGAGTTTCTTAAGGTATATGAAAATATGGAATTAAGCCCTATGTAATTACTATTTTAATCCATAAATTCGATATTCCCTGTTATCTCAGGAACACGATAATACCACATGAACTAACAAAAGATCATTTCAATATGATATTATGGGAATTTATGAAACAATTAGAATTATCAGTTATGACGTCAAAGTAATTAAATACGAGCCTCTTCGTTGTGACAGATAATTAATTTCAGTTGGAAAATATCGTTAGTCCTTTGATTATTTTAATGGACAGTCATAGGTTCATAACACAACTGTATTAATGACAATTTACTAATAGTAATGATAAACTGCAATAATAATGAGATCTATGTTTGATTAGTGTATGTAATGGTATGACATGTTCAAAAATATTTAAAACATTTATTCGACTAAAATACAACATTAATTTCTTCGAATAGTTGGAAAACTAGTTTTATATGTAAATAATACAAAAATAAATCCTTCCCATTGTATAAAAACACAATATTGGTACTTTTAAAACACTTATATTATATTTTATTATATTTAAACAATATAATATAAATTTACTATATCTTTATACTGTAAGGATATATTGTATTTTATAAAAATTACTAAACATAAAACCTATTTTTTTACATACAGTAGTTAATTAAAAACATATTTCTGGTATAATCGTTAACCAGAGCATTGTCTCGTTCATAAAGAAAGATTTTAGGTAACAAGTAGACTGATAAATTAAACTGATTAGCGTTTCAATAGTGGTAATTCATCTACTAATCTCGGGCGGCGAGGGGCTGCCAATCGATTTTGGCTGGTAAAATGTTTATTTTAGTTTTATTTACAGTTATTTATGATTATGATTGTGAAAGAAAAAATGGGAAAGGGTTTTTAACTCTTCTTGATAGAATAAACATATTCAGAGCGGGAAAAATTAGTTAAATATAATTTAGTGTAATTCGCGATATAACGAACGTTTTTAATTAATTGCTTCTGCACTAAACTTCTATATTATTTCAATGGAAACATACGTATACATTTCTAAAAGTTATCTATACTAAGACTGTTTGTTAAAGGACGTTTATTCGCGTAGTAGTCTGAATCATGGTTATGTTTTAAATGTTTCCCTGTCTCCATAGCAACACTAAGATTCAGGAATTCTCAAGATGTCTCAAAGCTTCTATAAACCACAAATTACCTTTGCTCCGAGCCTTGGCACTTAAGATTAAATGAATATTTCATCCCCTCTTTGGCAAAAAGAGGACTGAGTTATTCTTGTGCCTGTTAAACTAACACAGAGCCTTGTCATTACTTCATTTGTGCCAATACTCCTTGTTCATATAACAATTGATATTATCAAATGAAACTAGTTTATTTGTAATTTTTCATATGTTGTATAACAAAGTAATTATTTAAAACTAGTTATGGAGTCTATAATGTAACTACGTAATTACTACTACCTATAAAGTAGCCGAAATTGTAAATTACTTTAACCAGAATCTTAGGGATTTTACAATGGAAAACGAAGAGCTCAGCTCATAAAAGCAATGTTTAAGTTTTAAATATGATAAAGCTTTTAATATTCTGAATAGTTTTTTCTAGAACAGGCTTTACAAATAATTAGTGTTATTAATTAGCAACAAACCTTTCTTCAACTTTGACAACCTGTTAGTTTAAAGAGCTTGTTATAAATTCGATAATGTTTTGTTATTCACATAGTTCGTATTCCTCTGCACCACAATTTTCCTGCATTTTATGTTTGTAGTACATGTAATTGATTATAGAGAAATGAACCTTAAGGTTATTGATAATGTGCTGACATGAAATAGATATGAAAACACTTTTTTGACGACCTAAAAAGTTTTAATAACTAAAGTAAGTTTACAAAACTTAGAAGATTTACTCAGCAGTAGTGCAAGGCATTACACTCAATTTGTGTTGTAAACATTTTTCCAGTAAGATTTCAGAATTTTATCGTTGATCTTTTGTGAGCATAAGGTATCAAATGATCGGTAACTCTTATATTTATGATAGCACAGGAGCTTAAATATTGTGAATGTTGAAGTTACCTACATTTTACCTTCATATTAGTACACCGTGTGTAATCTGATACTGTCACTAGGTTAAATTCTGGAAACTGGAGTCAAGTTCATCTGAAGATATCCAGAAAAATCAACCAATTGTGCATCTAATTAGACAATAAGAATGCCTCTCCATCTAGTTTAAACAAAATGTTGTAGTCTAGTTGTCTCTAATATTAAGCGATGAAAAGTGTTCGTTATGAGCTTTTTAGTTGCCGGAGGGTTTTTGAAATCTTCAAGACAGACATGAATCCAAATTCCAGGTGAAAGTGTACCATTTAATACGCTAAATTAAGACCTATGAAATTTTAAGGTAAAATGAACATTCAAGTTAAACCAGACCTGCCCAACATAACTACTAATTTAGTTTATTCTACATCGTAAAACATTTATTCTCCTATTTGTGAAATTAAAATCTGACAAGTGAAATGGTCAAAAATGTATTCCTCAGTGACCAAAAAAGTTTTACTATTAGTAATATTTAAGAGCTTGTGCTATTAATGAATGAGTGAAAATTTTACGTTTACAATGGTGGTCTACATACTACTGTTCTAAAATTTCGACCTCACCTTCTCCACTTTACTCCGGCCAGTAAAATAATGGGGTTTTTTTCACTGAATGTATCAAATAGCCTACTTTGACAAGATTTATTCCTTGGACGTCTCTAAAACCACTAATGAATGTAGAAAACTACCCAAAAACTGCTGACAGACTATTATAAGTGATTTTTCAAATAAATATAACAGCTTTCGTTTTTTTTTTACAAAGTATTGAATTCGGCGTAGTAATACTATTAAAGATTTTTGTAATAGGATGATAAATACAATTAAATACATTACATTTCATTAATACAATAACTTACAGAATATGATGAAGAAAAAAAAACTTAAGTGGAGATTGAAGCGCAGTGTTAAGAATGAACTGAACCTAGATATAATATCAAGATAACTCATTGCGGGTTTTATATGTGTATGTTTCTCGGGATATCCTTACATACAGTGTTTGTCAGTTTCCCTCTTCTTATCAAAAGTCGTACAAACAAGAGATACAGAAATATTTTTATTCACAAAACGCTGTGTTAAGTATAATAATAAGATAAATTACCATTGTTTTTTGTTTTCATTTTTGGGACTTAAACCACCAAATATTGTGACGCAACCAGGAAAATTTCAAAATTTCATATCATTGTGTATGTCTTGTATTTTAAAAACAGTTTTTGACATTAGTGGGCTTCTTAGATATAAGTATATAAGTATTTTGTAACATGTAAGATTAACTAAAATATTCTTTATGAAATAAATTAAGAGGAAGACAATAAATATTCTTTAGTTTCATGTTCATACCAAAAGTCTAAGATAAACTTTTCATGACATTAAATACAACCAAAACCACTAATAAAGATGCTTCAACTTGAAAAAAGCTTCTCAATGGAAACACACTTCAAATGTAGTATATTAAGGGAGTGTTAAAATTACACACCTACATTTTTTTAAATTGAAAATATCTCGTGAGATAAATTTAATATGCGTTTTTACTCTTATTTTTCAACTTTTATTATTTTCTCTAACTAAAGTATAGGCTATGGATTTTTTTCCCTACACATTGGCCATACAATCAAGTGCTCCTACAATCTTTGGGACTATTTGATCAAATTTGAGTGCATTAAACGTAGCAGAAATATTGCTGCAGGAAAATGCTTATAATTTTCTTAAACTTATTTATTATTATTATTACTATATTATATAATATATTATTTATTTTGGCCTACTTTTACTTTGTTATTAAAATACTGTAGTCAACATACTCCAGTGTAACTACTGTTTGTTTTTTTGTAATAAAAGTGAAGCGCGTTAACAAGGCTTGACATTTATGTTTACTACCTCCTTACATTAAAAAAATGTTGTAATCAAAAGTACATTAATACTGAAGACACAAGTGTAGATGTCATTAAAACTTTAGTCATTAGAACTAGCACCAAATTGCTTGTAGAGTTTGAACTTACACGTCGCAAATTATTATACACTTAAACTAACCTTATAGATCTATTGTGAATCTTATGCAAGAAAGTTTGAATTTCAAAAAAAGTTTGCTACTGTAAAATGTAGGGGTTGATATACTAAGTATGGAAAATATTTTTATAAAAATTAGAAAAGCATTATTTAAATCGATAAAATAACATTATTGTCATATAAAATAATAAATAGTTTTTTCCTTTCTCACAAAGAATTGAATAACAACAAATGATGAGTTCTTTGTCTGGTAAAAAATATTAAGAGTTTATATTTTAATATAAGGTTTACTAGTAATAACTTCCAGCCGAACAAACTTAGAAACTTATAACGTTGTGGTTACATCTACGAAAAAAAAGGAATTAAATAATAACACTGTGAATTTCAATATCGCATACTATGATCTTCAATATAAACATTAAATTGTTAGTTGGAAAACTGAAATTGTAATTTTTTTATAAAAGAGGGACAGATCTACTTCTTAGACTTACTATAAACTTCGTCATTCGTTACTGATATGTGTGAGAATCTGAAGTAACATGGTTGCGGTCGATACCTCACCAGATCGCTGTTACTGAAGGAATTTACGATGGTATAACGACTTGGATTGTATATATTAATATTCCAGAGTATTAATATTTAATTTATCAATAAGACATCCAAGACGATATAAAATATTTTTTGATTAGTAAGCTCCTAGTGAATATTAAGTACAATTTATTACTAAATTTGTTAACTATTAAATATTATCTGGTTTGTCTAAAATGAAAATCACAGTTCTAAATTAAAAACAATTAATTTATTTTAAACTGGCAAATTAATAAGTTCAACGTTTCAGAATTTTTATCACTCTATTTTCCACAACGAATTTACACACCTTTTAGTAAATTTAAAAATTCCTTTAGCAAGAAATAAAAATATTAATCAAATATATCAAACTAAAAATCAGAGCTCTCTTCTAAAATAAAATAATAAATTTTTAAAATAAAAATAAAATACCACTTGGAAATAACTAAAATAAAAATGTTCACTTCTAAGTTCACTCAAAATTCCAAATAAAAATTTAAACTTATTTTTCCACTATTTGAACTTTAACTTTCAAGTCTCTGCAATTCAGATTACAACTCTCTCTAAAAATTATTAAAGTTCAATTAATTTCCAATTAATAATTCACACTAAAACAGTTCCAGTTAAATATTAATAAATTACTACTTTTCCAAATCTCAATTAAAGTTATTAACAAAGTTCAATTTTAATTCACTTCTCTTGCAAACATGAACGAAATGTAACTTGTATGATTCTATTATGGTCTATTGTTCTTCGAGAATAAGTTATTCAGAATGCTCTGTAGTTTCTATGAATTTAATTTTTTTCCTATAAATAAGACAACAAAATTAATTTAATATCAGATCAAGAAGACTATTTCAATAAAACGTACAATAAATTTGGTGCTTACCTCAAAATCACTCGCGGAAAAAATTTCAGAAATACGGCGCACTGCAATTAACTTTACTCACGAAAATAACCAAAAGAAGGGCAAAAATTATGAGCGGGCGGTTAAATACTTCCCTTTCCAACCAACCTTTCAGGACATCCGCGGTGTTCTCTAATTGGTCTAGCTGTATCAAACAAGAAGAACAATACTCGCAACAAGACAAGTTCTAATCAATTCAAGGCAGTCAACCTGTCTTCCTAACAATTTAAAACTACCAGAACTAACTTGCCAAAGGATTACATGTTTGTTTTTACTCTGACATTTCACAATCTAATCTAAAATTAAATTCAAATATTTCGATCCCAAAATGTTTATTTAATTTAAGTCTTAATTAAAAAAATAAATCAATGTAGCTTTAAAAACGCTACAGATGGTCACCGATAGGATTATACGTCCGACATATAAGAGCACGTCCCATCGACGTTCCATAAATAATTACCGAAATGTTTGAAATTGAAAGCTTTAATGTCTAATAATATCGGAGTTTCATTATAATCTAGAATAACTCTTTTCTGAGCAAATATAACCTTAAGAACTTTATAAACAAATAGCTGACAGTACTGGCCATATATTACTTCACTAACTACGTATGTTCACAGAAATTAATAGACCGCTGGAAACTCCAAGATCTGGAGCCACGCTTGGCTGGATATACGAATCACAGTTATCAGTTTCTGATTGTCCAGTAGTAGATTTCTATATTTGAATCAATATAAGCTTCAAACGCTGAAAAAGATTTCTAGCGAAGGGAACTCATAGAAATACAGGGTGTATGACCACTAGTACCTGGATTTGCCTAAATACATGCTGCTAAGAGCTTTTGGTACGCAATAATTCTTGTCGATCCATTAAAAAAATATAATGCAAATGTTGAAATTCTTACTCAGTTGTGTATTTCTACCTCCAAATTATAACAGAATGATCTCTTGTACCTAAATAATAAAATTGTGAACTAAGAGAGAATGTGACCACTGTTCATCTTTTACTATAATTCAGCAGAATATTCAGAGCTAGAATATAAATTGACATCGTTATAGTGACATTTTTTGACCTAGCTAAGACTTTTGATTCCTCTAATAAAACAAATCTCATTACAAAACTGCAAATTATTGGAGTTAACAACAACGCTCTAGATTGGCTTAACTGTTATTTTAACAATAGCATGGTTTTAATCAACAACATTAATGGTGACACCATAGTCTACCATAATAAGTATTGTGTAGTCCAAGGAAGTACCTTAAGCCCACGTGTGTTTAGTGTTTACATAAACAACGTTGTCAAAATTGATTTAAAAGGAAAACTATTTCTCTTTGCGGACGATACGGCCTGAGTTACAGCTCTTGACACTGGGAGGAGGCACATGACCACGCGTCCTTGGATCTCTTGAAAATTAAGAACTGTTTTTAATACAATGTGCTGAGCGTAAACGTTTACAGTATGTACAATGTTTCAAAAAAGTACCCATACATATTTAACAAGAGATAAAATAAGTTTTGGATTTGATATTCCCAGACTGGCACACACTTTGGTAATTAATAATGCGTTTTATTTAGATCACCAATTTTATAGGAATCTCCCAACTGATGTGCTGCAACCGAGAGTGGGCGATTGGTTGCTCAGCCTAGGCTGGGCGGCAGCGGAGGCCCTCAGTCAGTTGCCGTACATATAACATTAAATTTCATACACCTTACAACCACTCCCTCACAAACACTTACACATCCTTACACACACGCACACACCCTCACAGACAAATACGCACACATTATCAACAAGTTCCGAGCTTCCTTTAATCTATTCTGTAACATAATGTACGATTGGCATGACCAGCTCCGATTATTCTGACAGTAACGTATGTATACTTTCTCTTAGTTTTTAGATTAATTCTCTTTATTTTCAATTACTGTATTACTAGAATGATATCGATGTTCAAGTATTTAAGTTTATAAATGTGCCGAACTGACTAGAGAACTCTAATCCTTGCACATAGCCGTGGAGTCTTGCAAGAATTATTCCAATTTTCTTTTTAAAATGTTCGTAAGTTAAATTGTATGTTTGTATTGTTTACTAAATAACTGAAAATAAATAACTGAAATGAAAATTAAATTAAATTAAGTTGTCTTTTGTGCTGAGATTTCGAAACTTAATCACTTAAGTTTTAATTGTTCTTAACTTTAGACAGTTGTCATAAAACCGTCTGTTAAAGATTTTTAAATGAGACTTAGCTCTTAAGAGCACAAACGTATCGGATTTATCCGAAATAAGCAAGTTGCAATTGTCTGCAAACATGAGTAGTAACATGATGACACAACCAAGGTGGTAAGTAACGTGTTAATGTTGTACATCATATTGTACTGTGATATGAACATAATAACAGTTTTAAAACATAACATAATAACACCATTAAAAAAGAGAGCTAATATAAGTGTTTTCATCAATATTAGAGAAAAAGTACAGAAATAATAATCTTTGTTTGTGTCAAAGTACTACAATATTATAGATCACAAAATGTATAAGAATATTTAGGTTTTAACTAGCATAAATAAGGATAATGTACAAAATAATATAACTGCAAAATCAGTTATGGTATTTTCTTTTATAATGGTCACATTTAAAAATTCATGTGTGTGTGTGTGTGTGTGTGTGTGTGTGTGTGTGTGTGTGTGTGTGTGAAACTCACAAAATGCATAGCTTTCTTTTACCACATCTCTAAAGCGCTTTCTTTATTCCGACCATTTAATCTGCATGTCTGGTGTCTGTGTTCTTCCGGAGAACTTTATGGTTACTAATACATCAGCCGCTTAACCTAATATTTAAGGAAAATGTACTTAATTCAATACTAAGTATGAATACAGCATGAATTGTATAATATTGTATCTAAATAAAGTCAAATTTACGTAAATCATAATAGTTGTTTGCATAATGGTATTTTATATATTCCCAGCACTGAGTTATGATGGTGCATGTACCTGTATGGCATTTAGCTGCACGTTAGCGAATACTTTTACATTGATATTGTGGGCAACAGTTATAACGAATAAAATATCAGAACAAATAAAATTATAAACAACTTCTCTTAAACAATATGCAGTTATCACTTGAAATACTATCATATTTAGATTACTCATACAGTAAAATAATTTACTAAAAGTCTGTATTGAAAGTTGGTGTCAAGATCTGTATCAATCTTGCGTTTTAGTGCCTTCTCTATTTCACCGGAACTTTTATTAAATAAACGTGGTATGCAATCTTAATCAATGAACACAAATCTTCGTAAATGTATCACGTCTCAAGATATTTTGAGGCCCATCTGGAGACTTTAAATTTGCATTGAACACTATTTAAACATAGACAAGAATGAGTTCTATGATGAGGTGAATACATCAATTAAATTTGACTAAGCGTCATTGAAGTCTATTACTTCATATGTTGACACCATTTCTTTTTGTTTACTTGGGAAATGTAGAATTTATTTTCGGTATGATTTTAGACTGTTTATCTAACCACAGCACATCTCTAGAATTAAATGGGTTATAAAGTTCAAACTTTGCATGAAACGGCCCGTTGTGAGGTACACTCCTTCCTTACAGTACCAAAATTTAAGATTGAAAGTTCAATTAAATTATTGGATTTCCAACATTTCAATGCTTTATAAACATATGCAATACTTGAACAGAATACATTCTGTTTCGTGCAATATATAAACAAGCAAACGTTTCAATAATATAATTGGCAGGCAAGCATAACGAGAATAATAAAGAGCAGTTTTAGAAAGAACTATATTAAATAATATAAACAATGTTGACGAATAAAACAATATTCATAACAATGTTGATGAAGCGTTTTACGGTTATTAAAATTTATAACTGAGATGGATTCCGAGAAATATTTCAATTGGGACGTGACGGAGACTGAAAATATATTGTGAACCGCATTACCCAAGCCTCAAAACCTCCTGGTTACAGCTTCTAGCTAAACATTCGGGGAATAAATTAAAACGTTTTATAAAAACCGAAATTAACTTAAAAAATACATTGCTACAATTCAATTGTTATCTTTTTATAAAGTAATTAAAATGTGTTTATAATGTATTTATAAGTTTGTGATGTTTTGCGCCTTAAATATTGTTACACATTTAAATGGTTTTGAAATACGCGTAATGTCATTTCCTGCATTAATCTATTTATAACGTATTCATATTAATCTCAGAAGGAATTCGGGTATTAAATGGTATTTAAATGTATATGAGATTAATTCAAATCAGTATTCCGATATAAAGGAAAATTTGGTGAGTATTAAATTGAGGTCAATATTCAGACGCCTAAGATACCACATTAAATTTGAAATTGGGAATTTGGCACCTTTTAATCCCAAACAGGTATTAAAGTTACAGGTACGCTAGTTGAAAAATTCATACGTAATTCCCATAAAAATCATGTAATCATTCATGTAAAACAATTACAATCAATGAATTCAGGTTTAGTTTATGTTTTTATTTTGTGTGGCTTTTTAATTATAAATTTATTATTTTAATTTAGATCGTAGTAAATATAATTGTTATTCATTTATTTACAGAAAATATTGGAAAGAAACCTAATTTTAAATAGAACCAGGAATATACTAAGAAAGCGTAAATATAAAGCTATACAATAGCGGTATAATTCGTAAACAATAAATATATCAAGTTGAAAAATAAACTAGAGGCATTATTACACGGGCCAGTCTATGAACTTTAGACGTTAGTAAGGACACTAAAAGTCATTAAACAATAACAATTAGCACAGTGAACATGTGTTTGTAACATTAAGTATACATATTATCCAACATAGCAAGGAGTAAATAGTGAATACCAATAAGTGATACACTCCTCAATAGTAATAAATAGCAATAATTATTAGTTGATGGAAAACAACAATATACTGTATATTATTAAAATACTTACATATATCCATATACTATATAACTACCGTATACTAAATCGAGCGAAAATTCCAATACAATCATATTTACAAGTATTAAAGTATTCATTAGAAAAAGGGTTACTGATCACAAAACGTAGGCTACTATTTATATGCAGTATGTACTATATCTGGATTACTGCGGTATAAAACTATACATTTATTATAGGCGGAGTGTTTTAATTACAGTGTTACTAATCTAAAAAAAGAACCATACTGTTAAGATATTACATTTACTAACTAAGTTAAAGATATTCATGATGTTTATACAGAACATATATGCGTAAACGGACTGCTCTACTTTGTAAACTGTACATTAGTTAGGATAAGGCTGATATTAGAATAGAGAGTTTGCATTTCCTTATAAAGAATAAATAGAAAAATTGAGTCTTAAAAAGATTTTTTATAGATCTTGCTTTGAGGGAACGGTCCCAAAGGTATTGCTACCACAAAGTCCTGTTCACGGGAAATGATGATTCACTTAGATGTCCTCAGGGAGTATACAATATTCCCCCACATATCATTCTTCTCCTCCCAACCGCTTTCACGGTTGTCTCTGGTATTCATATATCTCCATAGAAAATAGTTTCTCTTAAAGATACATAACTCTTCGTTACACTAATACATCTTAACGGTTTTGTCACTAAATAATAATTGGGAAAGTTAAAAAAAAATCAAAGACATATTTAATTGTACATAAATATGATTTGAATGTATTGTAGAAGTGTTAAAATAAAGAGAAAATTAAATAAAAGTAAAAATAATAAAATACACCTAGTCTAAAGTTTTTTTCTAACATAAGCTGTTAATCCATGTGACAATGAATTTGTCCCCCATGAGTTCGTACTTAACTTAGGTGTGAATAAATTAGAGCTATTAACATGAGCTGGTACTCCCTGTGACGAGAAGCAAGTAATAACCACGTGAGAAATTACTTAGCTTTATTTGAAAACATTTGAGTTACTAACATGAGCTGGTACTCCGTGTGACGAGGAGCACGTGGTAACCACATGAAATATTACTTAGCTTTGGTTTGAATAAATTTGAGATACTAACATAAGCTGTTAGCCCATGTGACAAGGAGCAAGTGGTAACCACATGAGTTATTACTTAACTTTTATTTAAATACATTTGAGTTACTAACATGAGCTGGTACTCACTGTGACGAGAAGCGAGTGGTAAACATGGGAGTTCTTACTTAGCTTTGGTGTGAATACATTTGAGCTACTAACATGAGCTGGTATTCCCTGTGACGAGGAGCAAGTGGTAGCCATAGGAGTTCTTACTTAGCTTTGGTGTGAATACATTTGAGTTAATAACATGAGCTGGTACTCCGTTTAACGAGGAGCAAGTGGTAACCACATGAGTTATTACTTAGCTTTGGTGTGAATACATTTAAGCTACTAAGATGAGCTGGTACTTTCTGTGACGAGGAGCAAGTCGTAACCACATGAGTTCTTACTTAGCTTTTGTTTTAATACTTTTGAGTTAATAACATGAGCTGATACTCCATTTAACGAGGAGCAAGTGGTAACCACATGAGTTATTACTTAGCGTTGGTATGAATACATTTGAGTTAATAACATAAGCTGGTACTCCGTTTAACGAGGAGCAAGTGGTAGCCACATGAGTTATTACTTAGCTTTGGTGTGAATACATTTGAGCTACTAACAAGAAGTGGTAATCCATGTGACGAGGAGGGAGTGGTAACCACATGAGTTATTACTTAGCTTTGATGTGAATTCATTTAAGCTACTAACATGAGCTGGTACTCCGTGTGACGAGGAGCAAGTGGTAACCACATGTTATTACTTAGCTTTGATGTGAATACATTCGAGCTACTAACATGAGCTGGTACTCCGTGTGACGAGGAGCAAGTGGTAAACACATGAGTTATTACTTAGTTTTGATTCAAATACATTTGAGCTACTAATATGAGCTGGTACTCCCTGTGACCAGGAGCAAGTGGTAATTACACAAATTCTTACATAGCGTTGGTGTGAATACATTTTAGCTACTAATATGAGTTAGTACTCCATGACATGAGGAGAAAGTGGTTACTACATGAGTTATTACTTAGTTTTGATGCGAATACATTTGAGCTACTAATATGAGGTGGTACTCCCTGCGACCAGGACCAAGTGCTAACCACATGAGTTATTACTTAGAATTGGTATGAATACCTTCAAGCTACTAACATGAGTTGGAATTTAGTGAGACGATAAGCAGGTGGTATCCACATAACTTTTTAATTTGTAATAGTGAGAATAATTCTGAGCTACTGCATTAAAATTAAATAAAACTAAAGTTGAGCTATATATATAAATATATAGTTATTCATATCTGAATTTGAACATATTATTCTGATTGAATTTTGTTATAGGTGCAAAAACTAAAGTATATTATGTCTAGTTTTAGATTCCTATTTGAATTTGTAGTAAAGCTGCAATAACACTTTCATTAACTGGCAGTAGCAGGTAAAGTTAAACTTTGCAACAGATTATAAACTTCCTGCAAGTTATTACATCAGACCCTTCATTAACCAAGGGTGTCCGACTGTTAGAGCTAACCCTTGCTCTTCCTTTGCGTTTCCTTTAGAAGAGTTCTGATTACAGTTCTCTTTAAATTATAATTTAATGAACAGTGTACGCATAAAACCCTGTTTCAATATACATTTTTACTGAGAAGGCACAATAATATCTTTTAATCTAACTATTTCAAAGTAATACCTTTAATAAAATAATTATTGTATTCGACATTAATCTTATAGCATTTTCAATAATAGATTGACGTGTCTGTTCTACAAGTTCTACAAAGCTAAACATTAAAAAAAGATTTAAAATAGTTATATTAATATACACCATTTAAAATGAATACAATTTACTCTTTCTTACACGAAATGTATCTTAAAGCTAAACAGTATTTACGATTAAAAAGTTTGAATTTAATTCACACAATTTAATACAAAGTATAATTTACGGTTTCTTAAACAAAACGTATCATCTGGTATCAAATGCTTTCAGTTACCCTACTACACTATTAATAATTATCACATACTTATCCTCCTTATCCAATTTGGTATTGTCATTAGGCTTTGGTACCGCTCAGTGAAACGTTTGACAAATTTAGAAGTTCCACATTTTTGTAAGCCTACTGTAATAACTAAGTAATTGTAAAAAGTGGCTTTAAGCTATTTTAGCCTAATACAAATCTATCATTGTGAATTTATAAATGTTGTATGTATGCTCAACATTAAAAGCAATACTTTAATTTCATCGTTTAACAAATATACGATTTACAAACTAGTGTTATTTTAAATGTTGTACAGTATACAACTATTGCTTTCCGAAGTAGTCTAGGTAAAGAAATACTTTGATATGCACTTACACACACACACACACATATATATAAATCTATGGAAGGAGTAAAATCTTAATTATATACTGTACGAAATTTGTGGGAAGTATTATTCTACATGAGAAGTAAGTTACGATATATTAAAACACTTACTGTATATCTTAAAAATTCTACATGGACTGAGAATTAAACACACATTTGAATTTTGCTCGTCAATGATAACCAGACGGAGCCGGGAAAAAAATTCTAGTATCTGAACAGCGTAACAGTATTTTCCATTAATAAACTTTGGAAATATTTTTATAAATAACAATTCTAATTTTATTTATTTTACCCTTTTAGTTCATGTGAACATAAAAGATCAAATAAAGGCCTCAAAGCTCTATACTACACATTAATTATATGCTTTGTTACATATAAATAGCAGGTTGGGTGAAATGGTCTAAAATGATGAAGACTTTGACTGATTGTTTTCCAAATACTACTAATACTACAAGTATTATACGAATTTAAATGGGGAATCTTTTATATAAATCTCGTAATAATTTTTTTATCTGGTATTTTTGTCTGTATAGACATAATATTTAATCATATTGGGAAATATTAGGAAACAAACCATATAGTTAACTGATTAAAGAATTATTGTTTGTGTGTGTGTGTGTGTGTGTGTGTGTGTGTGTGTGTGTGTGTGTGTGTGTGTGTGTGTGTGTGTGTGTGCGTGTATGTGTGTGAGTGTGATTCCACGTGCAGTTTTTTTAAAACCAAATTAAATTGTATACATACTTGCTTGTATGTATTACTAAAAATTAAACGAGGTTAATGCAATGCATAAATGTTCAGCAATTATTAATTTTCGTAAGTAATTTATTATGGTTATATATATATATATATATAAATTTTTGCTCCTAAAAAAATATTTTCCTGTCTCTATAACAATGTGGAGATCCACAAATACTCAAGACGTCTTAATGCTTCTGTAAACCAAAATTTACCTTTACTACGTGCCTCAGCACTTAACGTTAGATGAATATTTCATTTTGTCTTTGGCAAAGAGTGGACTAAGTTATTCTTGTGCCTGTAATACTGTTGCTGAGACATTGCCAATATTTCGTTTGTATCAAACCTCATTGTTCATCGTACATTAAATATTATCAACGAAATTTAGTTTATTGATAATTATCATTTGTTATTAAATATAGCAATTATTGAAAAACAATTTCAAGCTGCGGTTCAAAGTGATTTATTTTTATTTGCTATCTATAGGGGAGAACTATAAATAAATGAGTTATAAATTAAATATTTTTACAATGGCTTTAACCGGACATAAAAAAGGAATCAATTTTCTATATATATTACAATAAGATATTTATATTAACTTCGATTTGTAAAATTTTAACAACACTAGATATTTAGCAAGTGACGAATATCTGCATATTACTACATATTGAAGTAAAACCTTTTTATCTGATTTTTAAAATAATTGATTTCTTGTAATGGAGATAATATGCATGGAAAACTTTTGTTTTGTGATACCTGATTTATGTTTGTCAAAACGCTCAAATATTATTTGTCTATTTTAATATAAATTGTTGCTATGTGTTAGGTTGGTTATCAACATGAGGAATAAATTGGGTTTAGTTTTATGAAACGTAGTGTTACTGGTTTCTTTTATAACGATGACAAATGTTCTTAAAACACTGTTTAATAAATTATTATATGAAATATCGATGGTAGAGTCCAGAAGGAATTAATATACCTAGGTTAATGTATTATTTGGTTATTAGTGGTGGGAGGAGTTTACAGAGAAAATAAATTACGGATTTCTCCAAATCGACGAACACAAATCTGTTTGTGATTTACGTTAACTACGATTGAGCAGGCTAAACGAAATCTGTGAACTACATAGCGGGTTTTTACTTTTATGAAAACGCTCACATGATAAGTAAGTAGGGGGTAGTAACTTTTGAATGCCGTGAATTTAATTATAAACCCCCTATCTGCTCCATTGTACCTTAATATTTTCATTAAATTCCAAAATATGAACCATAAAAAAATATTAGGGTACATTTAAGGTTGAACTTTGTAAAGTGAATATTGTATAAAAAAAAATTTGATTTCTGTTACAAAGTAGGTGAGGTCTAAAGCCCCTTGCTAATTGATGTTAATAGTTTGTCCTCATTTTTACTAGAAGCCCTGCTAATTGCTACTTGATGTTAATAGCCTTGCTTCTAGCACTGAAGGTAGGGAGGATATAGGATGCTTCCTATATTATTTAATTATTTATAGAAAATATTTATATTTAGATTAAGAGAATTGTGAATTTTATATAATAAGTGAATTGTAAGATTGTGATCCTTCCAGCAGTGCTGAATTTCTTGTTGATTCGGTTTCGAGGAATGCCTAGAAGCTTCCTTTTGTCTCTAGGTATTGAGCATTACGATACAGGTCTGGGTTGGATAGGTACTATCCAGTTCAGACATTGTGTTTGCTCAATTTTGATTGGCCAATGTTAGGTTTGATTAGAGGGTGGGAGGAACTTCTAGGTCCTTCCGGGGGATTCAAGTAAGGTTTTCAGGGGAGTCTTTGCTGTGTGCTCAGAGAGAGGAGTTCGTGTAGAAGTGATAGCCTACTCTTGCCGTATCGATTTTTCGGTAGGAAGGTTAAGTTTAAGATTAAAATTCTTTTCAAAATTTAAAGTTTGAAGTTTAAGTTAATTAATCGATAACAGTTATTTTTGTTAGTTGGTGAAGTCTTCAGGAGAAATGTGAGGTACTGTGAAAGTTAGAATTTAACATTTAAATAGAAAATTGCTTGATGATATTTTCCTGTTCATGTTGGTTAAATCAGCAATAGCCTACTGATAAAGAAAATTTATTTTATTTTTAGAGATTATATATATATATATATCTCACAAGTTTCTAAATTTAATGTTCAAAGCCAAGGAGATCATACTGGATAGTTCAATAATCTTGTAAATTGGAAATTTACAGGAAATAAGTACTTTGTAATTGATACAACTTTAGTTTAACAGGTTGGACATTGTCTTTGTGCCTATATTAATTATTAATATTACCTTACTTTGTTTGATTTTTATGTATTTTGAGAAGACACTGTCTTATTTTATTATTTGTTTCATTTTATATTCGAAGAAGATTATTTTATTTTGAAATTCAACGAAGATTTTTATTTTGAGTTAGTGTTGAAAATATTAGCACTGAGAACTTGAAGGACACAATTATTGAATGATTTGATTCATTGTTAATTTTAAGGCTAGACTTGTAAACATTTGATGGGTTATAAATACGAAATAATTGAGAATAAATTAAAAGTAAAAAAGATAGCTTGGCGTTGCTGTATTATTGATTTTTAATTTTTTTTAATTACTATTAATTTATACTGAGTTTAATTACTGAATTCCATTAGAACTTGTGCATTCTTAAAATAAAGGGTTATTATTTTAGAACCCAATTGATCGCTCTTATACTAAAACAAAAATATTTGTAATTGGTTTATAGAAATTAACCTTACTATAGACACATTACAGTACATAAGTTTTACTGAAACCAGATTCAAGCCGTTAATAGTTTTACAGCTGATCGGATCAAGACGTTGCGTGAACAAATATTAATATGCAGTGAACTGCAAATAACAATAACAGCACTATAATTTACCTTTTATATATTGACGGATGCAAATAATTAAATTTATTATAAATACTTTTTATAAACCACGTTTATAGAAATAGATCTATCAAAAAGTTTAATTCATTCACGAAGTTCGAAATTTTAAATTGTCTTCCTTCAACATTTATACGTCGACGTATATACAGTAGCCGAAGACATTGAAGTAAGAGACCTGGCAATAACATGACTCAACGAGCCATTTGTTCCCTACCCACAATTTGAGGAAACAAGCGATTCTAGAGGACACGTTAGATTGAACATTTAATCGCAAAGTGCCATTTTTGAGTTCCGAGCATAATCAAGAATGATCAAGAGAGCAACGAATCCATTTTTTTTCTTTGATATTGAGTTGTCAACGTTTGATCGTTACGAGTAACCTGTGCTTTTAATTAAGTCTTTAAATTAGTTTTTAATTTTACTGGGTGCATGTTTTTTGTCCGTGTGTCTGTTTGTTTTTCAACAGTAAAATCGAAGCACTTTAACGAGAAATGAGTATTATTTAAAACATTGGTAATGCTTTGCTTGTGATCAGGTTGATATTTTTAAATCTTAACATATTTTTTTATCAAACGTTATCTAATGCCTCATAAACCATATTAAATACGTTATGTATATTTGTATTGTTAAAGTTTGGTAACAAACTTAAACGATGTCTTATTTATCTAATCAATATTTAATTACTTATCAATTATAGTGATTATGTTATTGTTTTTTAATATACAGGAGTTAAAAGGAGATTATTGTTTATGAAAACTAAGCATGAAATAAATTTATAATTATAGATTACCTAAGAGTACCATGGCAACATAGAAAATAAGTCTTGTTAAACATCCATGTTTACCAAATAAAAATTTGAAAACTCAGGAACACATAGTATGATAACCATTAAGATCTGCCTAACGTAAGTAGTAAAATATATAAATTATGTGACTATTTTTATTTTTTGGACAATAAATGTTGCAATATCTTTCAATTCGTTCAACCACTTGGACACCAGGAATTCATTATTTCCACATTGTAATAGGTTATTTTAGACACAGTCCTGGTTAAAATATGGATCAATTCCTCTTTGGTGTAGGAGCTACTTAGTTTTAATGAACAGATATTTACAGTTCTGTTTTTTCATTATAAAATAATAATAAACAGAGCTAATATAAGTCATTTCATAAGGATTACAGAAATAGTAGAGAAATAATAATCTTCGTTTCTTTCAAAATACTTCAATATTGGATATCACCAAATGTTTTAGAATGTTAAGAAGGGAATGTGCAAACTTGTGTGTCTGTGTGTGTGTGTGTGTGTGTGTGTGTGTGTGTGACGCTTACAAAATGCATAACTTTCTTTACAACACCTGTTACGTGGTTTCTTTAATCTGACCATTTGGCACTGCATCTCTGGTATTTGTGTTCTTCCAGAGAGCTTTACGATTGCTAATTCATCTGCCTTTTATCCTACTATTTTGCTACAAGTAACGCACTTAATTCAATGCGATGTGTAAATACAGCATGAATTGAATAATAGTTCTATGTCGGTGCACGTTACTCTGGGTAAGTTAGCTGAGCGTTAGGGTATAACTTAAAATTGATATTGTGGGTAACCATGTGGTATTAAACAATACAAGGGGTAATAAAATTATGAACAACCTCTTTAAATCATATGGGATTTTATAATTTGAAATTTTAACAAATTTAGAATATTCATACAATAACATAACTAACTGAATGATAGCCTAATATTTCAAGATGGTGAAAACATCTGTTTTAGCGCAATATTGGATTGTAGTGCCCTCTCTATCTAACTGAAACTTTGATTATTTAATCTCTGTTATAAAATGTAACTCAATGAACAACAAATTTATATAAATGTAATACGTGTCAGGATATATTGATGAAGACCATCTAGATAATTTTAATTTGCAAACAATAATAACCATAATTGATATATTTGATATAATATTTCAAAACAATATTGGATATAAACAATATTTTATTATAGACACGAATAACATCTATGATGAGGTTTATTCCTCTATAGGATGTGACTGAATGCCACTGAAGTCTTTCACTTAACTAACTAGTTGATATCACTTCTTTTTATTTATTTGGAAAATGTAAAGTGTATTTCCCGTATGACTTTAGTTTTTCTATGTAACCACAGGACATCTCTAGAATTATATGGTTTATAAAGTTACAACTTTGCATTAAACGCCCCGTAGTGTGGTGCACTCATTCCTTACAGTACAAAAATTAATTTTGAAAATTTAACTAAATGATTGGATTTGCAAAGTTTTAATGCTTTATAAACATATTTATTACTTGGACAACATTACTGTTGGCAAATCAATACGTGCGAATACGAGTACATTCTGGCTCGTGGAATTTACAAAAAAGCAAGAGTTTTAATAATATAATAGGCACGATTGTAGGACGAGAATAAGAAAGAGCAGTTTTCCCTTGAGAAAAAAAAAAATATTAAATAATATAAACAATGTTAACTATGAAGGATTCTGGGATTTTTTGAAATTAATAACTGAGATGGATTCTGAGAAATATTTGAATTCGGATCTGACGGAGAGTAAAAATTACACTGTAACACGCATAACCCTGGCCTCAAACCTCCCTGCTATTACCTCCAGCCCAAAAAATTACAGGTATGCTACTTTACAAATTTCTCGATATTCTCATACAAATAATGTACTCATTATGATTGCAATCAATGATTTCGTGTTTATGTAATGTTATATGTTGTTGAACTTTATAAATATAATCCTACAGTATTAATTTTGCTTATAATCAATAAAGAATATGTATTTATTTAATGAAAATATTTAAAATTAAACATAATTAAGATGAGATAAAAAATATATAAAGGACGTGCAAATATAAATTTATACAAAATTGGTAATTCCTAAACAATCAAAATATTAATTGGGAAAAGAAGAAGACGTATTCTAACAAAAGCTCACAAACGAAGTTTAGATGATAGTAAGGAAAATAAAAATCTTTAAACAATACAAATTTTAAACTGTAAAAATCTATTTTTTATAGCTATATTACGTGTACATATCAACCAAATTAGCACAATTAAGTTAAAAACACTTCAATATAATTAAATAGCAATGATTAATAAATAGTAGGAGACGAAAAAACATCGATGTGTATATATTATTCAAATAAATTATGGTATTGTTAATAAAGCGAATATTACGGTGCATTCATTTTAACGTGAACGTTAAGTTTTAACTGTTTTAAGTTTCAAAAGGGTACGTGTAACTGAACATAATTCGTACTATGTACATTCACTGTGTAATACATTGTACATTAATAAATTGTAACGTTATACAATCAATATAGGCAGAGGTTTACTTTAAAGTGTTACTAATCTAAGAAAGAACCAAATCATTCAAATATTACAGTTACAGTTAATGGTAATTTATGTAAAGAAAATATTATAAGCATGAACGGAAGGTTCTCCTTTGTAAACAGTAAAATGGCTTGGGGAAGGATGATATCAGAGTAAACATTTTGAATTTCCTTAAATCAATAACTAGACTCATGTTTTCTTAAAAAGATTTTCCTTGGCTCTTACTTTGAGGGTACGGTCCCAAAGGTATTGATACCACAAAATCCTGTTCGCGGGAAAGGATGTTTTACTTAGATGTCCTGATGGAGTATACAATTTTTCCCCACATATCATTCCTCTTCCCCCAAAAACTTTAACACTTGTCTGTGGTATTCATACAATCTCCATAGCAGCAAATTTGTCATACTATAGATACGTAACTCTTCATTCCACTAACACATCCTAAATAGTTTAGTTGGTAAATAATAATGTTTTAACTAAAAATTAATGTATTAAGAAGATGTCTATATATAGATATATATATATATATATATATATATATATATATATATATATATATATATATATACGGTATATATATAAATGTTATTTGAATGTAGTACATTAGATGTGTAAAAACTAGGACTATTTAATGAAAGTAAAAATAATGAAACACGTCAAGCTTAAACTTTATTCTAACATAAACCGTTACTCTATGTGACGATGAGTTAGTAGTGTCCACATGAGGTTTTTACTTAACGTTGGTGTGAATACATTTAAGCTACCAAAAAAGCTGTTAGTCCATGTGCGATGAGTTATTAGTGTCTACATGAGGTATTTACTTAGCGTAGGTTTGAATATATTTGAGCTACCAACATAAGCTGTTAGTCCATGTGCGATGAGTTAGTAGTGTCCCACATGAGGTATATACTTAGCGTAGGTTTGAATACATTTAAGCTACCAACATAAGCTGTTACTCCATGTGCGATGAGTTAGTAGTGTCCACATGAGGTATTTACTTAGCGTTGGTTTCAATACATTTCAGCTACCAAGATAAGCTGTTAGTCCATGTGCGATGAGTTAGTAGTATCCACATGAGGTATTTACTTAGCGTTGGTTTCAATATATTTGAGCTACCAACATAAGCTGTTAGTCCATGTGCGATGAGTTAGTAGTGTCCACATGAGGTATTTACTTAGCGTAGGTTTGAATACATTTAAGCTACCAACATAAGCTGTTACTCCATGTGCGATGAGTTAATAGTGTCCACATGAGGTAATTACTTAGCGTTGGTGTAAATACATTTAAGCTACCAACTACCCCATGCTTAAGTAGCTGTTACTCCATGTGCGATGAGTCAGCATTGTCCACATGAGGTTTTTCCTTAGCGTTAATGTGAATACATTTGAGCTACCAAAATAAGCTGTTAGTCCATGTGCGATGAGTTAGTAGTGTCTAAATGAGGTATTTACTTAGCGTTGGTGTGAATACATTTGAGCTACCAAAATAAGCTGTTACCCAATCTGCGATGAGTTATTAGTGTCTACATGAGGTATTTACTTAGCGTTGATGTGAATACATTTGAGCTACCAACATAAGCTGTTACTCCATGTGCGATGAGTTAGTAGTGTCCACATGCGGTATTTACTTAGCGTTGATGTGAATACATTTGAGCTACCAACATAAGCTGTTACTCCATGTGCGAAGACTTAGTAGTGTCCACATGAGGTATTTACTTAGCGTTGATTTGAATACATTTGAGCTACCAAAATAAGCTGTTACCCAATGTGCGATGAGTTAGTAGTGTCCACATGAGGTATTTACTTAGCATTGGTATGAATACATTTAAGCTACCAACAAAGCTGTTACTCCATGTGCGATGAGTTATTAGTGTCCACATGAGGTATTTATTTAGCGTTGGTTTGAATATATTTGAGCTACCAACATAAGCTGTTAGTCCATGTGCGATGAGTTAGTAGTGTCCACATGAGGTATTTATTTAGCGTAGGTTTGAATACATTTAAGCTACTAACATAAGCTGTTACTCCATGTGCGATGAGTTAGTAGTGTCCACATGAGGTATTTACTTAGCGTTGGTTTCAATACATTTCAGCTACCAAGATAAGCTGTTAGTCCATGTGCGATGAGTTAGTAGTATCCACATGAGGTATTTACTTAGCGTTGGTTTCAATATATTTGAGCTACCAACATAAGCTGTTAGTCCATGTGCGATGAGTTAGTAGTGTCCACATGAGGTATTTACTTAGCGTAGGTTTGAATACATTTAAGCTACCAACATAAGCTGTTACTCCATGTGCGATGAGTTAGTAGTGTCCACATGAGGTATTTACTTAGCGTTGGTTTGAATACATTTGAGCTACCAACATAAGCTATTACTCCATGTGAAGATGAGCAAGTGGCCTCCTCATAAGTTCTTATATTGTAATAGTGAGAATAAAACTGAGCTACAGCGTTGAAATTAAAGTATTAATACACAGATAAAGAAATAGTTATAAAAATCTGAAATTAAACATATTATTCTGAATTAATTCTGTAATGGGTGTAAAAACTAAATTGTATAAGTCTCTAGGTTTTGATTTGTATTTGCATTTTTATTAAAGTTCCAATAAAACTTTCTTTCACTGTTAGTAGCAGGTAAAGTTTAACTTCTTAACAGATTATAAACTTCCTGCAAGTTATTACATCGGATCCTTCATTAAACAAGGGTGTCCGGCTGTTAGAGCCTACTCTTTGCGTTCTTAGGTTGCGTTTTTTTCAGAAAAGTTCAGATTACAATTCTCTTCAAATTAAAATATGATGAACATTTTACGCATAAAAATTATGTTTAAATATAAAGTTTTACTCACAAGGCACTTCATAATAATATAATTTAATCTAAATCTATCTCTGTAATTCTTTAAACACAGTAAATTTTGTATTCGAGATCGTATAACGATTTTCAATAGTAGATTGACATTACTGTTAACATTGCATTAGAAAGTCACATATAAAGCTAAATATTAGAATAAGATTTAAAAGTATTTTATTAATAAACGCCATTTAAAAGTAGTTTAATTGACTGTTTTTACACGAAATGTATCATAAAGCTAAACAGTACATAATATTGAAAAAATTTAAATTAATTCACACGATTTAATAGAAAGTTTAATTTACGGTTTCTTGGACCAAATTTATCGTCTAGCTTCAAACTTTTACCAGTTACCCTACTAGAACATTACTACTTACCACATGCTATCCTCCTTAATTTGGTATTGTCATTAGCAAAATATTTCAAAAATAAAAAAAGTAAAAATTCCGATTCACCTTTAAGATTTACTCTGTTCGTCCTCATGGGCCACTTGCCCGAATGAGGATTTTATGGAACAGAGTAGAGTTATATATGTTTTGTATATAACTAAGATAAAACAAGTCCAACCGTCAAATACCGTGTCTCAAAGTACTCATTGAATTATTTATATTTTGAAAGGATGGATTCAAAATTCATAGCAAACGTTGAGATTTGCTCATATATAAGAATATAAATGGATAAGTAATAATAAATATAAATGAATGAAAGATAAGAATATAAATGGATCCTTGGATAAGTAAGTAAGCTAATAACTATTATAGAAGTTCCCTAGTGTGAGTGACAAATCGTTGAGCACACAACTAATTCATATTTCGACTCTTTTCTATTAATAAGTAACACGTCACGTAGAAATGCAACTGATGAAAGAAGAACTGTTGTTTTGATCAAGACAGAATCTCCGTCTCTGATTTACTCAATTATTTACCTTGATTTTGTTTTTATAAGATTCATACCAATCACAAGCACTAAATGTTTGTTTAGATACTTAAGTGGTAGGCTTAGCTACCGCTCAGTAAAACATTTAACACATTTAGAAGTTCCACATTTTTAAACCCTACAGTAATATGAAAGTCGTTGTAAATAGTGGCTTTAAGCAATTTTGGCAGAATACAACTCTATCATTGTGAAGGTAAAAATGTTGTATGTATGCTCAACATTAAAATTATTTAATAACTTAATTTCATCAATTAACAAATATTCGATTTACAAACTAGTATTATGTTGAATATTATACGGTATACAACTATTGATTTCTGAAATAATCTGGATGAAAAAATATGTTGATATATGTGTTGGAAAGACATCTATGGAAGGAGTTAAATCTAAATTATATATTGTATGGAATTTGTAGGAAGTGTTATTCTATTACAAAGTTACGATATATTAATACACTTTTATCGGACAAATTCTGCATGGACTGAGAATTAATCTCACTTTTGAGTTTTTCTTGTCGGTGATAACCAGGCGGAGCCGGGATACAATTTCCAGGTTCTGAACAACTTAACAGTATTTTGCATTAAAAAACTTGAGAAATTTCCATTATAAGTAACAGTTGTAGTTTTTTTAATGTTGGCCGTTTAGTTATTGTGAACATACAAGACGAAATAAAGGCTAAAAAGCTCTATAATACTCATTTTTTATTTGCTTTGGTACATATAAATCACAGGTTGGGTAAAATGATAGGTAATGATGTAGAATCTGACTTATTGTTTTCCAATTACTACTCAAACGATTTTTATACGAATAGAAATGGTTACTTTTTTTACGGAAATCTCGTATATACAGACGTAATAATTAATCCTATTCGTAAATATTAGGAAACAAAGCATAAAGTTAATAATTTTTTAAAGATTTAAAATTGTACTATTCCAGTAGTATACCCTAAGAAAATCAATAATCATAATAACATTATAAGACTTAAGAAAAAAATCGAATTAATACATTTCAAGCTATTTGTAAAAGTAAACTTTAACTAGTCCACATCTCTCCCACTCTGCGGCAAGTTGTTTTGGTTAACTTTCCATAACTTGGTCTGACCCTAGCTGAATATTAATTGGGGTTTATAATTATACGACGACTTTTATCGCACCATGGGTAGTGTGAATTTTTAATAAAGAATCACTTTGAATCTAGATTTATTGACCAAACAAAAAATATGTTGTGGGTTACTAAACGATATACAGTTATTAACGGAGTGTGTTAAAACCTCTGCAAACCAAATTGCAAAATAATTACAGAAATAGTGCACAGAACGTTTGTCAAAACAACTGAAATTAAAGAATCTATTTGAAACAAACTAGTCGTTACTAGCGGCTTCACTCGCAATTTTCAAAATTGTAGTCCTCATAGTACTGAGTAAATACAATAATTATGTTAAATGACTGACTCCTAAGAAAATTTTATTAAAGTAGTTTTACCTGAATATTCTATAACGTATTACACCTGTAGGAATATTTCTCGTTAGAATTAGTTATATTTCCAACGTAATTTTTCCTTGTAATTTACTTCCAGTGCCGTTTATTTTTAGTGTCATAAGAGTTTTCCTAGACGACCTACCCAAGAAAATATGTATATATACACGTAGTATCAAAAAGCTTAATAAGGTTTATTGGAAATTAGTTTTACTTGATTCGTTAAGTAAAATCCAGAATAAATTTATTGGTTTTCGTTTTTGCTGCAATATTGAAATAATATGGGTCATTATTATCAACACTGTTTATTTTATGGTTTATTTGTTAATTTTACAAACATAAAAAAGATTGATTATACTGGTTTCGATACATAAACAAATAGTCATACTCCCATATTACAATGTTTACTGAGAACAGTTAATTAGATTTAACAAGCTATTTTAATTCATATTTTACAGTTTTTAGAGAGCAAAATGGGATTTTTATACCACAGATACCCGTGGGGTTGTAACTCACATGTATTTTAGAAACAAAATTAGGCCTATATGAATCCCAGGGCCTCTAAGAATATTAGCTATATAATTTAAAATACAATCGGTTGAATAGTTAATGCGTGAATAAAAAACAGATACAGACACTTTTACATTTATAATTTTGTTAAGATTTAGAATATTAAAAACTAATTTAATATGTGCGTTTTTGTTTAAATTTATAGGAAATAATGCTAAAATATAGGTGGACTTTATTTATGCCCTTTTATATATTTTCCTGTGAATTCTCAAGATTGCTTCAAGCTTGGAACTAAATTGAAATTTAGACACTGATGTGCATCTACTAAGGGTCTAATTTGGATACAATGCTTATGAACCGTAAGTAATACACACAAAATTGAAGCTGATGAATTCATTACACGTAACTATTTAATAATAAGTGAATAAAGTTTGCCTCAAGTAATTACTTTTTTGCTAGGACGATTGTACATTAATAATTCTTGCTTTTAACTTTCATTGGCGCCAGAAAATTACTTGCTAAAAGTTTTAACAATAGTAGAGTTATGACTACAGTAGCAATGATTTTTCAAAGGGATGTGTTAATATTAATGGTTAAATAACGTCGATTATGATAAACTTATATATTGTTTTGAATTATGAACTACAGATCAATGTATTAAAGAGTAACTAAACCTATATTGCAGTACAAATTTAGATTACAAAATTCGATTTGATGTTAAATTGAAACAAATGTATGCCTATCTGATTGTGAATGTGATCGAAATATAAACTAATATAATTTGCAAAAAAAACTTTTGTGTGGTGAATCTGGTGGTAACGAACATTTAAATTGGATACCGCTGATTCCCACACCTGTAAAAGTACGAGTTGTGTTTTATTGGGTATTGTCTGAAGTGTTTCCACAGCAATGTTCTCTTGTATGGTACAAAAATCCTGTGACTTTATACAGTCCTGTATATATATACAGGGTGAGTCAGATATATGGTTAAATATTTTAAGACATAATTTAAGAGCTAAAAATAAGAAATAAATGTTATATAAAGGTAGGTTAGTAAGTAATGGCTGGCGAAAGATTTTGCTTTGTTTTCAGTTCACCTGGTGAAATTAAGTGATACTGAAATGTTTTGTTCTTAATTTTTAACTCAAATAAAGTGAATTTATAAGGAAAATTGTCTGAAAAATTAAATAAAACCGCTCTATAGGTTGTAGTGTGACCAGTTTTTGAGAAAAAGTCTGAAATTTGCAAAAATCTAATATCAAAAATACCGTCTTAAATGTTTGATGTCGAATAACATTGTTAAATGACGAATAGACAAATTATTTTTCCTGATACAGATTGTAGAGAATTTAATTCTGAAAACAACTATAATAAGCAATCTTCATAACACTCCATGCTTACAAGAATGAGTTGTACTTGCGTCATTTTTCAGTAAATATGTTGTATGATTATGTCCGTCAGCACTTTATCTTGAACTTGAAATAACCTGCAGATTTGAAAGTTTGCACGCAGCCTCTCCGAAGCCGGTTACGATACGTACTCATACCTACCTTCTTAGGATTTAGACATTCAATAATTATATACAATTGAGATTTATTAGGTAACTAATGATATAATGAGAATGTGAAAATATGTTTTCACATACTTTACACTATATTTTATAGTATATGTGCCTCTAATATCAAACAATTCCAAGTTTTATCTTTAGCTTCTTCGTTACAATGTTTTAGTACACTTGAACATGACTCCAGATTCCAGCAGAGAAGTGTGTGAAAGCGTCTGATTCCAGGCCATGAATCTGACCTGGCCTGGAAGATGAACTGGAACAAATCAACGTTCACATAAGCCAACTGTACGTAAAATACCTCTTTTCATTACCTTAACTGTTTTTTGTAACTAATAAAAAACCTCAAGTAACAAGACTGCATTTTGTATGTTGTATTTGGCAACAACGCAAGAGGAGTGACCGCTACAAGCAGTGCTGGCAACTGTTCAGAGACAAAAAGTGACCAAAACTATCCAGAGATATTATCTGCCATGAGAGTACCCATTAGGTAAATAATTACTGACCTTCCAATGTAATAGGACAGTAAAATTTTACAAAATCTGTAAATGATTGAGTTTTTTATTGTTATAGTAAATATACTAAAACACTGATTGAACTGAACGGTTTGTGTTCTTGTGAAACGTAAAATGAACGTTCCCACAATACAGGTTAATGAATATTAGTACTCAGGTACATTAGTAATTGTACATTCAACTGAATAAAGCACACGTATATTAACATTTTTCATAGATTATGTAGCCAAATTACACAAATACATTCAATAAAATGAATACTCTACATATTATATATGACTTAGAGACGAGTGTTTTATTGCAGCTTTATATTTATGTATACATATAAGTATATAGGTACATATAGTCTTAAAAATCCGGATTTTTGAATATATATGCAACTTTCCTCGTATTTCTGTATTCTCTTCAAGCATAAACCATATAAAAAGCCCAAAATTTAAAGTATAACAAGTCTGATCACTTTCCATTCGGGTTTTTATTTCTTTAGATATCTTACTACATTTTAATAATAAACTGTATTAGAAGTATGAGAATTAAATACTCAGGGTATACGTTCTACAGTTTTCCATTCAAAAAGCATGTTTACATTTGCTTGAAAATTAAACTTGTTTCTTCTCCCAGGTATTGGTGTCTAATTAACACTTTTACAGGACCGGAGTTATTGTTAACTATTTCATAAGCAAATATTTTTGTTTATTAATGAATTTTTCTTATATGCGTTTAAGTTATTACAAAATAAAGGAGTGAAGCTTTTCTTATATTTTAATTGTTTATTAGATTACATGCTCACATATTTCAGCGAATTAAAAAAAAATATTCCAACGTAGATTAATTTTTATTGTTTTTTTAGAGCCAACGTAACAAAGTAGCGGAGGTTATAGGAAAAAGCCGTTTTCATACCACCATACATACATTATTAATGCAGAAAGTATATATATATATATATATATATATATATATATATATATATAATAACAAATTAGACTTCTGAGTTTAAATTTCCTTTAATATTTCGGCTTTGCCGTTTTCAAAAAGGTATAATAAAATGTATAAAACAAAAATAACACAGCAACAAAATTTACACAAGTAAATAAATAAACATTTGCATAAATAAAAAATTAAAGGAAATATTAAAGGAAATTTAAACTAAGAAGTCTAATTTGTTATAATAGAGCAATTCTGCACCATACAACCGAAGTGAATATATATATATATATATATATATATATATATATATATATATATATATATTTATTTATTTTTATTTATTTATTTAAGCACTAATAGAAACGCGTTATCCGTGAATAGATTTTTACATTATATAAAATTAGAGGGTAGACTCTCTGAAGTTAAACCTTTGTAACACAAGAATCCTGATAGTTATAGTGGGATGGACTATTATTCATATATAAAGATATTACATTATAATTTATACACAATAAAATTAATATTTTTGACTTTAGTATTTTTTTATTATCTAACTATTAGAAATTCTTGGAAATTTTCAGCCTCTATACATTCTTATCTTTGCTTATTTATTCTTTATATATTAGTAAGTTATCCTGAATACAACTTCAATTAGTAACAACCTTTCTTCCCGTGAGTACCTGAGTTAATTATCGGCTTAAGTTCAATATGCAGGCTTTCTATTTAATTTCATATAGTAATATATGTTATTTATGATAACATGCCAGGAAAAATTATTTTTATTTTTAGAAAATAAATATGTATCTTGAGTTTGTTTTTATATTACGAGTACCAGTAGTTTTATCTTTTTTATCCTAATTGTATTTTGCATGGAAAACTATTGAAAAGTGAATCAATATGTGCTTTTCTATACAAATTAAGTAAGTCACGTGTATTATTGAGTTAAATTTAACATTAAATGTTATTAATCTATGTTTACAATTATACTAAATTTAATAATACAATTTTTCACTTTATATCTACATAAACAAGTGTTCAAACACCAATCTGATACACTTTAGTCTAAGCAATATATTCAATTCAATATATTTGTAAGTTATACAGCAACAATAACTTTTGAACAAATAGTATTATTAAAACAGGATAATATCACAGTAACCCATAAAAATGGTTTATTGTATAGTATTATATCAGTTAAAATCTTTGGTAAATGTTTAGACAGAGCATATGCCCGGTTTGTAGGATAAATAAAGTATAAAGTCAAGAATTCTTTTTCCGAATACGAGCTGACATTACTAGAGGAAATGCAAACGTAACCTCGTTATCAACGCTGTAACTAGCAGACTCAGCATCTAAGCGCTGACTGTCCCTGATTGTTATGGAAGCTTGTCAAAATACAAACACTAACATTTTTTTCTTAAGTTGCAATGCTTATATTAAGTTACATAAAAATACACTTGGAAATTGCAGGAAATGCCACTATTTATAAAACAAAATAATAGATTCGTAAAGATTTATAAAATATTGTTTTAAATTATTAACTTGAAGTTGACTTTAATTTTAATAATAAATGTAGTGTGTATTTTAGTACATTTAAAGTTATATCCTACTTTATAAAATAATTAATCTATTAAATAATTAATTAAATAATTAATTAATTTTAATTTGTATTTCATGTCAAAATCACAACAACAACAAAATCAAATATCTGATTTAATTTACTTCATCCTTACCCCTGTTTCTGCGCTAGTCTCATCCTAATACTTTATATAAGAACTAAAATAGGAGTGCCGTACACGAAATTATATTAAATTACAAAGCATACATTACCTTGGTCATGTTTCAAATATAACGCAACACCTGCGGTAGAAAATTAGTAGAATACCTTGAAATGTTTGATCAAAGTGTTACCTCTGTAGTAGTTTATTTAAAAAAATTGTTTTTTAGATACAACTTAAGAACATCACTCAAAACTGATAAATTAAGAAATGTAAATATTATAAAATATAACTTAATCACGTTCGATAGTTTTTTAAGAAGAATGACAATACCACAGATTGACATATTTCGTAATCAGTCTCAAAGAATAAGTACTAGTTGTTCATTTATGGAAGGAATACTACAACTAGTAATGTAGCTTATCTATTTCCTCCCAAAAATATTTCAATAAACCTTTCTTGTTAACAAAACTTATTAAATGAGGATATAAATTAAATTAAAATGTTATGTCGTAAGTTTAAAATTGCAGTACACTCACAATTAAATCGTAAAATATAATCTGATATTGCTGTAATTAGTCGTGTTTCTATGCCGATAAATAGGTACTTATAGTTATCTTTTATCTGTACATTAGAACAGTTAAAATATAAATATATTACTGTACTGAGGTCATACGTTTAATTATGAGAGCAATGGTTATTTTTCAATTGAAATAAAAATAAAAGAATAGGAGAATAATTTTTCAGATGTAAAATTAAAGTACCCAGTTAAATATTTCCATCACCAATATATCGTTTAAATTAAAAACATGTAACGTGAGAATCTAGTTGAAAGACAGTTAACGTGAATAGGAAAGAAAAGGAAATGAGATCACTAATGCTTTTCACAGTGGAAGCTTGACAGAGAGAGCGAAAGTGTTTCTAAGGTATTTAAAGCTGTTTCTTGAAAAGTGCCTTATATTTCTGTAATAATATTAACACAGTAAGGCAATATTAATCATTTTACTATATTTAATTTTAGAAAACAACCATAATGTCTGAAATATATTAACATAATCTTATACAATTCTTAAGCAAAGTTTGATAATGTAAGCATCACTTTTATACGAGTTTCGTCTTTTAAACAACAGCAAGTGGTTGTGTATTCCTTCACGTTTATTTTAGGTTATGAAAAAGACCAGCGTTATCAATAACACAATTTTATTTATTATTCTGCTGTTTAATGTTAGCTTTTAGGAAAATTATTAAATCTATAACACATAAAGAGATGACATGTTAGGTTACCTACATGAGCCTTCTTTCTCATTGGCTCCGGGTTAGAGACGAATTTTACTTGACGACTGAAAATTTTCAATTTTGTTTGTTTGTCTGCATGATATCTCGAAATTGAACTCACTTTTAGCCTTATAATTTGCAGTTGAGTTGATACCAACGAATGTTTACGCCATGGTGTTTGGCAGAGCGTTAAGCAACAGCGAACATTTTTACATGGGTATCATAGGTAACCAATATAGAACGAGAAAATCGATTTATAAAAATATTTGTATAAAGTTGAGTAAATTCATATTACATTTTAAAATGTAGCATAGAAACACATGTAACCTAATGAAACGAGGAAGAGGCCTTAAATGTTAAGGGAAACTTTAGCAAAGCATGTTACGGGTCACGTGGTGTTACGTACTACTACCTTATTTATTGTCCGCAAAATACATTATATCCCAAAATAAAATGTTTGTAAACTACTTTTCCAAATTAATTAAAAAAATAATTTAGGAAATAACCAACACAAACTTACTTACACGCACAATATTTGTATTGTAAGTTATTCATAGATACACTTTTATTTATTTACCAACAATGAACCAAAATCAACTTTGTAGATTTTTACTTTATTTGGTTCTCTTATAACATTCATGATAAATGTGAATGGTTTTGTATTCCTATTTAATGTTTTTATTTAAAATTTGCTTAGGTACTATACATTGTAAGTTATTAATTGAAACAAACTATATTATAGCCTATGCCAATGAATTTAATGCGAACCAGATAACGGTGCTGTTGATAGACTGCTAAACTACAATTATTCCCTCTCCAGCTGTAGGCTTAAATTACTATTCCGATGTCGTTTACATGACATCTGACATTGTTAGCGTGTGCGGACCTGACATGTAGGATGTGACACCTGTCTCTCTGATCCGTGACAACTGTACGTGCATGTGTACGTGTACGTGGTGTAACATAAATGCAAGTTGACACGTAGGTCTCTGCTCGGGTCACATTGAAAATTGCAATGTATTCCTAGCAGAACTTGTTGCCAAAGACTACTTTTTACAATATAAACTAATAATCTAGGAAGATCTCAACATTCTTTATTAAAATTAATAATGGTCACATATAGACAGTTTTATTCATCTAGCGTGGCCAGAAACTTTCCAAAATAATTTATTAAATTAAATTACCTAAGCGTACTTGCTTGTATGTACTACTAACAATTAAACGAGGTTAACGCAATGCATAAATGGCCAGCAATTATTCATTTTCGCAAGTCATTTATTATTGTTATATATATACACAATTATATATATATATGTATATATATATATATAAATTGTTGAAACTTTTGACATATTTAAAATTTATGTTGTAGATCTAATATTTTGCTGGGAAAATTTAACTATTCTGAATTGAGCATCTGCAAAATATGCAATATACTTAAATTTGGAATGTCTTGATTTAATTTCTTTTCAATTTAAACAGTAGATAGCACTAAATATTTAATCTCAGATTTTAATAATCATAACTTATTTACCCTATTGGGTATTAATTGGATAACTGAAAGAAGTAAATAAATTAAGCCAAAAACCTTTTTTTACATGATGTTTGCACGTTTAGGTTGATTTTACGAGTTATGCTCCAGACCACGACTAAATTCCCATGTTAAAATAAAAATATGTAAAGCCATAAACTAATTAATTACTTAAGGATCTCAGTAAATCATTTAATCAGTTTATTAAATTTGTAGTCTGATATAGAAAAGATAGCGTAAATTAATCTTAAATTAACTTCACAACAGTGTTATTGTAAAAGTTTTCAGTTTATTTTGTTAAAACCTTACTACTAGGGTAGTTGTTATACTTTAAGTAAATAGATTCAGTGATAAGATTGATGTATAGAAAAATAATGGTTATTTTTTTCCGAATAGTTTTTCATTAATTTAAATTTAAATTCAATTTTGTGTAATAGGATATAGTAATAATTATAGTCCATCATACATATTAATGTTACTTATAAAGTCTTATAGTAAGACAATTTTTGACCAGAACATGGTGGAGCAATCATGTATGGTAGTCAAACGTTTAAGTTAAATCATATTCATATTTTTCTATAAGATAAAACTGTAAATTATATAAACAAGAGGAGAAACTTTGTATAAAACATTTATAAAGATATTCGTAATAGTTTTCTCCTAAAAAAATGTTTTCCTGTCTCCATAACAATGTGGAGATCCAGAAATACTCAAGACGTCTTAATGCTTCTGTAAACCAAAATTTATCTTTGCTACGTGCCTCAGCACTTATTAGATGAATATTTCATTTTCTTTTTGGCAAAGAGTGGAATAATTTACTCTTGTGTCTGTTATATTGTCACTAAGACACTTCAATATTTCGTTTGTATCAATACTCATTGTTCATCGTACATTAGATATTATCAACGAAATTTAGTTTATTGATAATTATCATTTGTTATTAAATATAACAATTATTGAAAACAATTTCAAGCTGCTTTAAAAGTGATTAATTTTCATCCGCTATCTATAGGAGAATATTATAAATAAATGTTTTATAAGTCTAATTTTTTACATGGCTTTCACCGGACATAAAAAAGGAATCGATTTTCTATAAATATTGCAATAAGATATTTATATTAACTTCGATTTGTAAAATTTTAACAACACTAGATATTTAGCAAGTGACGAACATCTAAATATTACTACATATTGAAGTAAAACCCTTTTATCTGATTTAAAAAAAAAATTATTGCTTGTTATAGAGATAATGTGCATGGAAAACTTTTTTTGTGATACCTGATTTATGTTTGTCAAAACGCTCAAATATTATTTGTCTATTTTAATATAAATTGTTGCTATGTGTTAGGTTGGTTATCAACATGAGGAAGATATTGGGTTTAGTTTTATGAAACGTAGTGTTACTGATTTCTTTTATAACTAAACGATGAAAAATGTTCAGAAAACACTGTTTAATAAATTATTATATGATATATCGATCGTAGAGTCCAGAAAGAATTAATATACCTAGGTTAATGTATTATTTGGTTATTAGTGGTGGGAGGAGTTTACAAAGAAAATAAATTATGGATTTCTCCAAAACGACGAATACAAATCTGTTTGTGATTTATGTTAAATACGATTGAGCAGGCTAAACGAAAACTGAACTATACAGCATGTTTTTACTTTTATAAAAACGCTCACATGATAAGTAAGTAGGTGATAGTAACTTTTAAATGCCGTGAATTTAATTATAAACCTCCTATCTGCTCCATTGTACCTTAATATTTTCCTTAAATTCCAAAATATAAACCATAAAAAAACCAACAGGGTACATAAGCTTTACTGAAACCTTATTCAAGCCGTTAATATTGTTATAGCTGATCCGATCAAGACGTTGCGTGAACAAATATCAATATGCAGTGCACTGCAAATAACATTACCAACACTATAATTTACTTTTTATATAGTGACGGATACAAATAATCAAATTTATTTTAAATATTTTTTTATAAAACATGTTATGGAAATAAATGTATTAAAAAAGTTTTAATTCATGTGCGAAGTTCGAAAATTGTCTTCCTTTAACATTGTAGGTCGACGTATATACAGTAGCCCAAGAAATTGAAGTAAGAGACCTAACATGACTCAACGAGCCATTTGTTCCCACAATTTGAGGAAACAAGCGTTTCTAGAGGACACGTTAGATTGAAAATTTAATCACAAAGTGCCAATTTTGAGATCTGAACATAATCAAGAACAATCAAGAGAGCAACGAATCCATTTTTCTCCTTTGATATTGAGTTGCCAAAGTTTGATCGTTACGTGTAACCTGTGCTTTTAATTTAGTCTTTAAAATTAGTTTTAGTTTTACGAGGTGCTTGTTTTTTTTGTTCTTACCTTGTAATAAAATGTTGTGGCCAAAAATAACTTGGTGTGTCTGTTTGTTTTTTCTATGGTCATGCTTTGCTTGTGATCAGGTTGATATTTTTAAATGTTGTCATATTTTATTTTTTTTATCAAAGGTTATATAATGCATAATAAACCATATTACATACGTTATGTATATTCGTATTGTTAAAGTATAGCAACAAACATAAAAAATGTATTATTTATGTATTCTATATTTAATTACTATTCTTTTTTATAACTTAGTCATCTTCTCAGTAGTAATTTGGGTATTGGGTCGTATTTAAATTTTACCTGAGATTATTGAGAATCAATATTTCCATATAATGCAATATTTGGGGATATTTCCTATAACATCAGGGTTAATATTTAGACTCTTGGACGCCCACCATACATTGTAAATTGAGTTTGGCAATTTTTATTTCGATCAATGTTTTAAAGTTACACTTATTATCATCATTCTTCTAATAATAATCTATGTCTTCCCTTCGTCTGTAATGTTTTTATGTCGTCTGGCTTTATAATATTTTACTATATTAATTTTAATTATAACAAATATAGTAACTATGCATTTGTATATGGCAAATATGTGAAAGAAAACGAATTTAAGATGAGGTCAGAAAAATACAAAGGCCATGCATATATAAAGTTAAACAATGATAAATAAAAATAACTAACAATAAAAATAAAATGTGGAAAAAATATACCTGCTGCATTCCAAAAGGAATTGAGCAATGCATTTCAAGCGATGTAAAGAAACTAAAAGACCTCAAACAATAACACTTTAACTCAATAATGTGAAATAAATGTCTAAATAAATTCAGATCTTAAATATTTCACATAAATGAAAGCATGACTAGGAATATATTTAAAAATTAGTGACAGTAGCGCAGGATGATTAAAAATGTTTAACAATCTTGTTAGTAATCTAACAAGATAGAACCTAATCATTGAGATATTTTAGATTAATCAACTTATGTAAAAAGGGTATACATATAAACCAAAACAGCAAGGAACAAATAGTACATAACAATTTATAAACTCTACGTAAGTATTTTATAGCAATCAGTTTGTGATGGAAAACAAAAGTGTTATATACATAAAATAAATTACAGAAAAGTTACCTGAGACTGCAAATGTCCCTATACTCCAGAATCTTATTGGAGTACAAATGTGTGACCTTTCTTAGAAGGTATATTGTGCCCGCTTGTTTCACTAACCACATTTGTTACACATAATTTTAAAATAAGCATAGTTTTTAAACTTCCAATGTTATATAGCACAGCACATCAACTGTTACTTTTTTTATAAGAATATTTGAAATTGTATATCATGCCATGTTATATATCTGAAAAGATAGTTAGCCTGTGAAATAAATGTCTAAATAAATTCAGGTCTTAAATATTTCACATAAATGAAAGCATGACTAGGAATATATTTAAAATAATCATTAGTGACAGTAGCGCAGGATGATTAAAAATGTTTAACAATCTTGTTAGTAATCTAACAAGATAGAACCTAATCATTGAGATATTTTAGATTAATCAACTTAACATTAATAGTGATTTATATAAGAACATATATGCGTAAACGGTATATAGTACTTTTTAAAATGGTAAAGTAGTTTGGAGGACCTAAATTGGAGTAATATTGTATTCTTATTTGAATAAATAGACAAAAAACTAGACAGTTTCTTTTAAAAAATATGTTCAGTGTCTTTTGCTTCAAGGAAACGGTCAGAAAGGTATTGCTACCACATATTCCTGTTCATGGGAAAGGATGTTTCACTTAGATGTCCTCAGGGAGTATACAATCTTCCCCCACATATCATTCTTCTCTTCTCAGCTCTTGTCTCTGTGGCTTCATATTTCGCCATAACAGGAAAATTGTTCATGTTAGAAATAAACTACTCTTTGTTCCACTACCTCATCCAAAACAACTGTGTCAAGAAATATTAATGTATAATAATTATCTGCAGTCACACCCGTGAACATCGGCTATGCTCCAGGGAGAAAACAAACTGTAAGAAGAACTATGTCTAGTCTGTACATCAACCTTGATCGGCCTTATATCTCTTGTTCCCCTGACGAGGAAAGCCCTAGTAGCGTAACTTAGCAGGCCTATCCCGATGTAATGTGGTAAACATTTCCAGACTAGTTTCTCCGGTAATGAGGGGTATCTTAGCCGATAGTCAATGGGACAGCGAGCCTACGGAAGTCCAGCATTGTTGGGAAGACAACAAGCCTCTCAGTGGGGGTAAAAATTATTTTAACCTCTTTCCATAAAAATATAGTGTAAGAATAATGGTTCCTCAGTTACGGGTATAATAATATCTTGTTTTTTTCAAGACTTGTATATGACTTCTTTATAACTTTGAAAATGGTCACAGTATAAAGTATTTTTATAAGAAGAGATGAAATCAGTGTAAGATATTGCTATTCATAATTCAGTAAGTTTTTATTAAATTAAAATAATTAAAGGCTTGGCTATTTGTAATACTTGAATTTTGTATTTGAAATAACTTAATGCGTGTACTTGTAATATTTAATTCAAGTAATTCCAAATGAGATATAATTATTATATAAAAAATTAAACTTTTGAAATATAAAATTAAAATATATATATATATATATATATATATATATTATTAATACTATTTTTTAGTTCTGATACTAATGTTTTAAAATGAAGCAATCAGAAAGGTATTAAAATAACTGTACCGTACTTAAGTTGTCAAGGAGTGAAAAGCAAGCAGAAATGAAAAGTTAAGTTGCGCTGAACTTGCAAGTTTCTAAGTACAAGCAGGTCTGGCAACCAACCAAGCAAGTAAATAGTTAAACATTTCTGTCATCTAAACAGCTGACAACGTTTTTATCAAACAAATCGCGATGTTTTTGCACGTGCCAAGTTATGTCAAATTTCCGTTTGAAAACTTGGTATTTGAGGTAATAATATTTTTCTGCAATATTTTGATGTTGAAAAAACGAATGCTCTTACGTATGAGAAGGCCACTTCCCGGGCGTAAAAGTATGTTCTGTGAACCATGTTTTATGTAACTAAAACTAAATCACACTAGCAGTGTTTTTATCCTAATTTTTGTTTCAAGTAAAACGCTCTTTCAATTCAATTAAATTACATTTTAATTCGTTTAATTATATACATAACTTTGAACATGTCAACAATATACAATAATACGTGCGATAAATATGTAAGTTATTTATAGTAAATAAACTTGAGGGTCATGTCAGTTTCTGATAGAACATAATAAACACAAGAACAATAATTCGTGAATGGGAAAGGCACGCTTTATAAAATATTTTAATTTTAAATTTATTAGCCGTTGATATTTCAAGGATACATTGTGGCAGCCTGTTAAACATTGCCAGACATATATGATACGGGTCCCCCTTAAACCCAGTGGTTAAGTTCCTGGCAAAAGACAACATATCTCGCTCTCTTACAGTGTATTCCTTAAACGATTCATTCGCATGAAAGTCAGCCACATTATGTGTGACATACATAAAGGCCTCATCCCCTACTGGCCTGCGAGAGTCAATATAACAAGCTCTCCAATCATCGTTTTACAGGACTCTGCCCGCTTACGCCTGTCGAGAGAACGAACGCACCATTTCTGTAGAATAAAAACTCTTTTAAAGTTACCGAATCTTAACCATCCGAGAAAAATATCCCTTACCTTAAGGTAAATTCAACGTTCACAATAGCCGGTACGGAGTATCTCTACATCAAAAACCTTTGCGACACAGCTGAGAGCAAAAACACATTGACCAAGCTTCTTGCAGATCTGATCAACATAAATGTGCCACGTAAGTTTGTCATTAACATGGAAACCAAGGAATTTGTATGAAGTAACCTGCTAAATTTTGTTACTGTTGAGTTTAATTTGACTACGAAGTTGATCTTTTTGCTTGTATTAAATACATTTTAATACTTTTTTTGTATTGAACTTTAGACAGTTGCCATGAAACCATCTCAAGAGCACAAATTTTTTGGGTTTATCTGAAATAACAAACCTGCTATCGTCTCCAAACATGACTACTAACACGATGCCACAACAAAGTTGACAAACAACGTTTTAATGTTGTACATCGTATTTTAATAAGTAGGATGTTAACATAATAACCATATAATTATACAATCATTACAAAAGAGACCTAAAATAAGTAAATGCATAAGTATTAGAGAAATAGTACGTAATAATAATCTTCGCTTGTTTCAAAACTTTTCAATGTTGGATGTCACAAAATGTATCAAAATATTTAGGTTTTTATAGTATTACGTAGAACAATGTAAAACATATTATGTGCAAATTAAGTTACAGTATTTCTTTGTAACGGTCAAATTTACAACGTTCATACGTGTATGAGACGCTTACAAAATGCATATCACTTTAATTTAAAGAAATATCTCACGTGATTTCTTTAATCCCATTATTTGAAACTGCATCTCTGGTGTTCTTGTTGTTTCACAGAGAACTTGACAACTAGTAATTCATCAGTATCTTATCCTAATATTTTGGTAAAAATAATGAATCTGTAGAATTTGTTTTTCCGTGTGATTTTGACTGTTTATCTAACCACAGGACATCTCTAAAACTAAATGGGTTACAAGGTTAAAACTTTGCATGAAACGACTCGTGGTGTGGTACACTCCTTCCTTACAGTACTGATATTAAAGATTATGTAACATGTCATTTTTTACTGGGGGTTTAAATAAGGCATTTTTATTTTTTTTGAGAGGAAAATATTTTTTAGTTAATGAACATGTTATGATTATTATTTCTTCCCACCTACGATTATACTCTAGTAGCTCAACGCAGGAGACGTCAGCTGACGAGGTCCGGCTCGACCGGGTAAGACGCGGAGTTTCAGGATACATCCGCCGGAGTTCGCTTCAAGGGCTGAAGCGCCTTACAGCGGACGACTCCAGTACTACAGTACGTAAGTACGCTGTGGCCTGGCTTCCCTCGCTCTCTTCGGTCGCTGTCTCTCGGTCGCTGTCTCTCGGTCGCTGTCTTTCGGTCGGTGATTGCAGTCGAAGTCGTCGAGTCGGAGTCGCCGCCCCCACCACACGCCCACGATAAGGTGCAAGTAAGTAGGTACTTATTTACCTGCCAAAACACGCTTTTTACCTGAACTTGCCTAGTCACTAACGATAGGATAAGTACATGGCATTAACGTACTTAAGCTGCTAACAGAATATAATTATAGATATAAAGTGTAGCAAGAAAACAGATCAGTAACGAATAGGATTAGGTTCTATTACTAGTAAAGAAGAGTTTAAATTAAGTTTTTACTCAATTTATCGTTTCTTTTCGAGGCCGCTGGGTCGCTTGACGTACGTACGTTCGCACCAGCGCTCCTGAGCTTCAGCCTAAGAGTAATCTAATTTAGTTTTACTTAATTTATCGTTTCTTTTCGAGGCCGCTGGGTCGCTTGACGTACGTTGGCACCAGCGCTCCTGAGCTTCAGGCTAAGCGTAATTTAATTTAGTTTTTACTTAATTATCGTTTCTTTTCGAGGTCGCTGGGGTCGCTTGATGTACGTACGTTGGCACCAGCGTTCCTGAAATGTTGGACTAGGATTGAACGTAGTTTTAATTTAGTTTATCGTTTCTTTTCGAGGCCACTGGGTTGCTTGACGTACGTTGGCACCAGTGTTCCTGAGCTTCGGGCTAGGCGTAATTTAATTTAGTTTTACTTAGTTTATCGTTTCTTTTGGAGGCCGCTGGGTCGCTTGACGTACGTTGGCACCAGTGTTCCTGAAATTCGGGCTAGGCGTAATTTAATTTAGCTTTTATTAGTTTATCGTTTCTTTTCGAGGCCACTGGGTCGCTTGACGTACGTTGGCACCAGTGTTCCTGAAAACTTCGGGCTAGGCGTAATTTAATTTAGCTTTTATTTAGTTTAATCGTTTCTTTTCGAGGCCGCTGGGTCGCTTGACGTACGTTGGCACCAGCGTTCCTTAGTTTCGAGCTCGAGTCGAGCTAGGCGCGAATTTGAGTGAACTAGTGTTCTCATTTAATTTTTTATTTAGTTATCGTTTCTGTTCGAGGCCGCTGGGTCGCTTGACGTACGTTGGCACCAGCGTTCCTTAGTTTCGAGCTCGAGTCGAGCTAGGCGCGAATTTGAGTGAACTAGTGTTCGCATTTAATTTTTTATTTAGTTTATCGTTTCTTTTCGAGGCCGCTGGGTCGCCTTGACGTACGTTGGCACCAGCGTTCCTTAGTTTCGAGCTCTAGGCGAGCTAGGCGCGATTTTCGAGCGAGCTAGTGTTTACATTTAGTTTTTATTTAGTTTATCGTATCTTTTTCGAGGCCCTGGGTCGCTTGACGTACGTTGGCACCAGCGTTCCTTAGTTTCGAAGCTCTAGGCGAGCTAGGCGCGATTTCGAGCGAGCTAGTGTTTACATTTAGTTTTTATTTAGTTTATTGTTTCTTTTCGAGGCCGCTGGGTCGCTTGACGTACGTTGGCACCAGCGTTCCTTAGTTTTCGAGCTCGAGTCGAGCTATGTGTGATTTCGAGGTAACTAGTGTTCGCATTTAGATTTATTTAGTTATCATTTCTCTTTTTTGGCCGCTGGGTCACTTGTCGTAAGTTGGCTCCAGCGTTCCTCGTTTTCGAGCTTCAGTTGAACTAACAACTGTCGTATTAGGGGACGTTTAGGTAGTGGAACAGTCATCCTAAATCAAATGCTGACACCTTCCCTTTATTTCCCTTTCGTTTCCGAGTCTGCGATGATGAAAGCATGTTGATCCGTTGATCATAGGTGCTGTATTTGCTTCGGCTTTTGGTTTCACAATTATTCGGTTCTGAGCTGAACTTGGAAACTACCTCTCCCTTTCGAACCCTGGATTTTACCCCTCTCGACTGTTCTATCCGGTGTCTTAGGGTTATATATTTTTATAAACTATCCCTGGACCCGATTAAACGTTATAAATTTGGCGCCCGAACAGGGACGAAATTAAACGATAATTTTCTGAAAATTTAATTTAGTTTTCTGATTATTTAAGGAAATTAGTTTAAAATGTTTGAAAACGTCATATTTTGCAAGTTTTTTTGCAGTTTTACGCTGGCTGTTGGGAGTATTTTATATTTTGCCAACCTCAAACAAAAGGGCCGCCGATTTAGATAAGGCTAACGGTACTAAGGGTGATAAAGATACGCCTGTACCATTGTCTACAGAAACTCGACCCTTCGGCAACGCTTAATGTTTCCACTAGGCAACCGGAAACAATAAAAGATAAATCCCCGACGGAAAACGACCCATATGTTGGATGGGTCTATCGCTTAGACAAAACCCAACTACGCAACGAATTATTAAAATTCAATCTTGATATTGAGGGAAAGGTTGACGAATTAAAGAAAACGATACGTAGCATATTTAAGGTCGGATAAATTAACGACTTCAGAGCGTGAGGTCGAGAACGAAAATAATAGGATGGACTATGCGGGCGTATTAGGAGGCAATTCCGTATCTCACACCCACAGGGTACTGAGCAGCAACGAGCAAAACGAAAGCATGGCTCTTCGTGAAATTCTTGGACTCCCTCCTAACGCCGACAGCAAAACTCTAAGGGAAATGATTTTATCGTTAAAAACCACTAGAGAATCCCAGCTTTCAGCTAATGGCACGATGGGAACTCCGCACACAAACGTAGTACATAGCCACCAATCGATGTTACCGGACTATTCACTTCCGACGTACACACAAACGAATCCGGTCGGACTACAAAAACGACCAGGTTGTTTCGATCTGCAGAATGACTTGCCTAACTTATGCAACCTAGTAAGGAAATGGAATCTTCGTTTTGACGGAGTGAAAGGACCGATCTCGTTCCTAGAGAGATTGGATGAGCTACTCGACGCGTACGGCATTGAACGAAACGACATCCTTATAGCCTTGCCAGAGATTTTCCAAAACTCTGCACTCCTGTGGTATAGGAACAACAAGGACTTATGGAACAATTATGTGGATTTTCGGAGGGACTTTGAAACACAGTTTCTTCCTCCTGGATACAAGCGAAATCTTGACGACGAGATCCGGAAGCGTACACAAGGTCAAGAGGAGCAATTTAAAGACTTTGTCGTGGCTTTAATGACATTAATGCGCAGAAGGGGGTCGTTAACACTAGACGAAAAACTCAATATTTTATATTCAAACATGCGTTCCGAGTATAAACTTACGATGAAACGACAAGAATGTAGGACCATATCGGATATGATTCACCAGGCTGAGCAGTATGAAGAATATTTGAGGGCCCGAAACACTTACCGGCCTCCTCCACTGCCATCACTCGCCCTAGTGCCAGAGACGGCATACTATGCAAAGAAGAAGTGTGATAAATCTCACGAAGCGTCTGCGGTCAGCAAGAACGGCGTTACAAAGACAAAACCCGCTCAAGTAGAAAATGAAATGAGTTGCACCATTCATGGCGAGGCGAACCACACGCAAGGACGGACGACAGAAACCAAAATTGTCAAACCTAACGTTCAAAAAGATAAACGTGAGCTTAACGTGAGGTTCGAAACCCCAGTTAACACGGTGAGGCGTATACGCGACGACACCATATGTTGGAACTGCGAAAAAAGGGGGCATTTTTTTCGAGAATGCCAGAGGCCCAAGACCTTGAGGTGTTTTTATTGTAAGCGACAAGGTATAGCAACTACCGCTTGCAATTGCCAGATGGGAAACGGTCGGTGGACTCAGCCGAGAAGGGGTCACCTGAGTCCCAACCGAAGAAATTAAGAACGACCCCAGAAGACTGGCAGAGTTGGCTTCGCACAATAGCGAATTTTTCTGGATCAGTACAGAGCAGCAGAAACATGGACAGCAGACCACACATCGAAATAGAAATCTACGGTAGCATATTTTCTGCTCTAATAGATACTGGAGCAACGATTTCAATGGTAGGAAAGAGACTAGCTGAGCATTTGAGAAGAAACGGAAATGTACCATTTAAACGCCCGATGAAAATCCGGATGGCTGATGGCTCACAGACATCGTTAGAAGAATATTATACGTTCGAAGGCTTGATCTCCTATAGAGATACGACGCATACGTTCGAGGCACTTTGCGTGCCGTCACTTACTTCGGACCTGATAGTTGGTGTCGATTCGATTGAATCGTTGGGGTTGCTGACATATGATTTCCCTTCCCAGACGCGACATGAACGTAAAATCTTCTTACAGAAGAGTGATGTAGGGGATGTTAACGGATTGAATCAGCTATCAGAAGATGAACAAGAGGTCTTAGAAAAATTTCTAACAGAGGAGTTGCCTAAATTCGATGATGTTACGGGTAAAACAACACTAGTTGAACACAAGATTCGCCTGATCGATAATACACCTATTAAACAAAGGTACTATACGAGAAATCCGGCAATGCAGGCTGTACTAGAAAAAGAGTTAGAGCGTATGATCGAAGCTGAAGTGATCGAACCGTCTTCGAGCCCGTGGAGCTCACCGATTGTACTTACCAAAAAACCATCTGGTGCATACAGAGTATGTATCGATTTTCGGCGTCTAAATGCAGTCACGGTGAAGGATGCTTACCCCTTGCCACAAATCAACCCCATTCTAGAAAAACTCAAGGAAGCCCGCTATATTTCGACCATCGACCTCAAAGACGGATATTGGCAGGTCCCTTTATCAGAGGAAAGTCGGCCGCTGACAGCATTCACTGTACCTGGAAAAAGGATTGTTCCAATTTCGCGTCATGCCATTTGGTTTGCATTCGGCTGGGGCTACCTTCCAGCGCCTCTTGGACACCGTTATAGGACCAGAATTGGAACCTAAAGTGTTCGCCTATCTGGATGACTTGGTTATCGTGAGCCCTAACTTCGAGGCTCATCTAGAGCTTCTTCAAGAGGGTTTTCAACGACTAAGAAGAGCAGGTCTGAAACTTAAACCCTGCTAAATGTCACTTCTGCAAAACTGAACTGAAGTATTTGGGTCACGTTGTGAACGACAGGGGCATTAAGACAGATCCAGAGAAAGTTCGAGCCATTGTAGAATTTCCTAGGCCGTCCAATTTGAAAACTCTAAGAGGCTTCCTTGGTATGGCCTCGTGGTATCGGAGGTTCGTCCCCAACTTCGCATCTCTGACCACCCCCCTCACGAGACTGTTGAAGAAAGATACTAGATGGCAATGGACGGAAGAACAGGAGAGTTCATTCAAGACTCTTAAGGAAAAATTAACGACTACGCCTATCCTAGCCTGTCCTGATTTTGGACAAACGTTTGTTTTAAGAGTGGACGCCTCGGGCGACGGCCTTGGAGCATCGTTAACACAAACACAGAACGGAAAAGAAGTTGTGATTGCGTACGGTAGCAGATTGTTGACGGGAAATGAACGCAAATTCTCGGTCACAGAAAAAGAATGTTTAGCGCTAGTCTGGGCCGTAAAAAAATTTCGCCCATACCTAGAGGGATATCACTTTATCGCAGAATCGGACCATCAGGCTTTGAGATGGTTACAAAAGTTAGAGACTCCTTCTGGTCGGCTGGCCCGCTGGGTGTTGGAACTCCAGCAACACGATATGGAGATACGATACCGAAAAGGAGCCCTAAACAAAGTGGCTGACGCTCTGTCTCGGAACCCGGTCCATGAGCAACCAATTGAACATATAGGATCCTTTACGGCTGAAAATTGTTCAGCTCAGAAAAGAAGGCAGGTAAACAGAAGACCACGTCAGGAAGAAATTACAGATGAATCCAATGATGTAGGGATGGTTGATAGGAACCGTTGGTACAAGAGGCAATACAAGATGGCCGCAAAGGGTGACTCGAATCTGGTTATAAAAGATGGGAACCTCTATCGTCGAGTGATCGTAAAAGGAAATAACGGATGCAGGCAAGCTCACTGGAAAATGTGTGTTCGCGAGGAGGACCGCCCGAAAGTACTGCAAGAAAATCACGACATTGAAACTGCAGGTCATTTGGGTGTTAGAAAAAACCGCCTTAAAGCTCTCCCAGTGTTATTACTGGCCAGGTTTGGTTTCGTGACGTAAAGGCATACGTAAAAAAATGTCTGATATGTCAACGATATAAAGTTGAACAAACGAAGCCCGCCGGGAAGATGTATTTTCGTAAGCCACAGGGTCCGTGGTACACGGTTACCGCAGATATAGTGGGCCCCTTACCACGATCGAAGAGTGGAAATCGGTTTATACTAGTGTGTCAAGATTACTACAGCAAGTGGTTAGAACTTAGTCCACTTAGATCGGCCACAGCAGCTAATGTGGTAAAGAATTTCAGAGAGATGATTTTGTTCAGATACGGTGCACCCAGCGTTTTAATAACCGATAATGGGTCCCAATTTGTTTCGAAAATATTTCGAGATCTTTGTAGAAACTGGAACGTCGACTGTCAGCTGACGGCCCCTTATAGTCCTCAGAGCAATCCAGTAGAACGTTCTAACCGCGTCATCAAAACCTTGATATCGCAATTCGTTGGTGAAGACCACCGATCGTGGGATGCTAAACTAAGTGAGTTTAGATATGCATTAAACACAGCGAACCACGAATCAACAAACTTCACGCCAGCCATGCTTAACTTTGGACGCAAGCTGAGACTACCTAGAGCAATATGTGGACCTGCGTTTGAGTACTCCGGCGACCAGGAAACGACTACACGAGAAGAACGACACGAACAACAAATGGAAGAATTTAAAAGGATTTATCAAAGCTGTCATCGCAATTTAGCCCGTGCCTTCCAGAGGCAGTCACGATATTATGACCTCAGGCGACGAGATCATAATCTCCGTGTTGGACAGTTGGTCTGGAAAAGACATCACACCCTATCTTCAGCTCCTGACGCGTATGCATCGAAGCTAGCTCTCCGTTTTGTAGGCCCTTTCGAAGTAATTAGGTTCAAAGGCCCAAATATCGTCGAGTTGAAAGACCGTTCGACAAACAAAACTCAAACGGCCCACGTAAAAGACGTGAAAACGTATACGGGATCCAACTGATAGAAATCGAAAGTTTAACTTTTTTCTCATTTTGTTTCCCCGAAGTGGGTGGGGGATGTAACATGTCATTTTTACTGGGGGTTTAAATAAGGCTTTTTTTATTTTTTTGAGAGGAAAATATTTTTTAGTTAATGACATGTTATGATTATTATTTCTTCCACCTACGATTATACTCTAGTAGCTCAACGCAGGAGACGTCAGCTGACGAGGTCCGGCTCGACCGGGTAAGACGCGGAGTTTCAGGATACATCCGCCGGAGTTCGCTTCAAGGGCTGAAGCGCCTTACAGCGGACGACTCCAGTACTACAGTACGTAAGTACGCTGTGCCTGGCTTCCTCGCTCTCTCGGTCGCTGTCTCTCTCGGTCGCTGTCTCTCGGTCGCTGTCTTTTCGGTCGGTGATTGCAGTCGAAGTCGTCGAGTCGGAGTCGCCGCCCCCACACACGCCACGATAAGGTGCAAGTAAGTAGGTACTTATTTACCTGCCAAAACACGCTTTTACCTGAACTTGCCTAGTCACTAACGATAGGATAAGTACATGGCATTACGTACTTAAGCTGCTAACAGAATATAATTATAGGATATTAAAGTGTAGCAAGAAAACAGATCAGTACGAATAGGATTAGGTTCTATTACTAGTAAAGAAGAGTTTAAATTAAGTTTTACTCAATTTATCGTTTCTTTTTCGAGGCCGCTGGGTCGCTTGAACGTACGTACGTTCGCACCAGCGCTCCTGAGCTTCAGCCTAAGAGTAATCTAATTTAGTTTTACTTAATTTATCGTTTCTTTTCGAGGCCGCTGGGTCGCTTGACGTACGTTGGCACCAGCGCTCCTGAGCTTCAGGCTAAGCGTAATTTAATTTAGTTTTACTTAATTATCGTTTCTTTTCGAGGTCGCTGGGTCGCTTGATGTACGTACGTTGGCACCAGCGTTCCTGAATGTTTGGACTAGGATTGAACGTAGTTTAATTTAGTTTATCGTTTCTTTTCGAGGCCACTGGGTTGCTTGACGTACGTTGGCACCAGTGTTCCTGAGCTTCGGGCTAGGCGTAATTTAATTTAGTTTTTACTTAGTTTATAGTTTCTTTTGGAGGCCGCTGGGTCGCTTGACGTACGTTGGCACCAGTGTTCCTGAAATTCGGGCTAGGCGTAATTTAATTTAGCTTTTATTTTAGTTTATCGTTTCTTTTCGAGGCCACTGGGTCGCTTGACGTACGTTGGCACCAGTGTTTCCTGAACTTCGGGCTAGGCGTAATTTAATTTAGCTTTTATTTAGTTTATCGTTTCTTTTCGAGGCCGCTGGGTCGCTTGACGTACGTTGGCACCAGTGTTCCTTAGTTTCGAGCTCGAGTCGAGCTAGGCGCGAATTTGAGTGAACTAGTGTTCGCATTTAATTTTTATTTAGTTTATCGTTTCTGTTCGAGGCCGCTGGGTCGCTTGACGTACGTTGGCACCAGCGTTCCTTAGTTTCGAGCTCGAGTCGAGCTAGGCGCGAATTTGAGTGAACTAGTGTTCGCATTTAATTTTTATTTAGTTTATCGTTTCTTTTCGAGCCGCTGGGTCGCTTGACGTACGTTGGCACCAGCGTTCCTTAGTTTCGAGCTCTAGGCGAGCTAGGCGCGATTTCGAGCGAGCTAGTGTTTACATTTAGTTTTTATTTAGTTTATCGTTTCTTTTCGAGGCCGCTGGGTCGCTTGGACGTACGTTGGCACTAGCGTTCCTTAGTTTCGAGCTCTAGGCGAGCTAGGCGCGATTTCGAGCGAGCTAGTGTTTACATTTAGTTTTTTATTTAGTTTATCGTTTCTTTTCGAGGCCGCTGGGTCGCTTGACGTACGTTGGCACCAGCGTTCCTTAGTTTTCGAGCTCGAGTCGAGCTATGTGTGATTTCGAGGTAACTAGTGTTCGCATTTAGATTTATTTAGTTATCATTTCTCTTTTTTTGGCCGCTGGGTCACTTGTCGTAAGTTGGCTCCAGCGTTCCTCGTTTTCGAGCTTCAGTTGAACTAACAACTGTCGTATTAGGGGGACGTTTAGGTAGTGGAACAGTCATCCTAAATCAAATGCTGACACCTTCCCTTTATTCCCTTTCGTTTCCGAGTCTGCGATGATGAAAGCATGTTGATCCGTTGATCATAGGTGCTGTATTTGCTTCGGCTTTTGGTTTCACAATTATTCGGTTCTGAGCTGAACTTGGAAACTACCTCTCCCCTTTCGAACCCTGGATTTTACCCCTCTCTCGACTGTTCTATCCGGTGTTCTTAGGGTTATATATTTTTATAAACTATCCCTGACCCCGATTAAACGTTATAATTAAAAGTTCAAATAATTTATTGGACTTGCAAAATTTCAATGCTTTATAAACATATGCAATACTTAAACTGCATTGTTCTTTGCAAATTAAAAATTGCGAATACATTCTGACTCGTGCAATATATAAACAAGCAATGGGTTTAATAATACAATTGGCAGGAATTTATAATGAGAATAATAAAGTGCAATTTTAGAAAGAACTATATAAATTAATATAAGTAATGTTGACGAATAAAACAATGTTCATAACAATGTTGATGAAGCGTTTTACGGTTATTCAAATTTATAATTGAGATAGATTCCGAGGAATATATCAAACGGGACGTGACGGAGACTGAAAATATACTGTAAAACGCATACAATAGGCCTCAAAACCTTCCGGTTAATACTTTTAACTAAAGCACTCAGGAAATAAATTAAAACGTTTTATAAAAACTGAAATTAATTTCAAAAATACATTGCTACAATTCAATTGATATCTTTTTATAAAGTATTTAAATACATTTAGAAGTTTGTGATATTTTGTGCCTTAAATATTATTACAAATTTAAATTTGTTTAGCAATACGCGTAATGTTATTTCCTCCATTAATCTATTTTATAAGTTATTACTTGGCTTTAGTGGAATACGTTTAAGCTATTAACATGAGCTGGTACTCCCTGTGACGAGGAGCAAGGGGTAACCACATGAGTTATTACTTAGCTTTGGTGTGAATACATTTCAGCTACTAACATGAGCTGGTACTCCCTGTGACGAGGAGCAAGGGGTAACCACATGAGTTATTACTTAGCTTTGGTGTGAATACATTTCAGCTACTAACATGAGCTGGTACTCCCTGTGGACGAGGAGCAAGGGGTAACCACATGATTTATTACTTAGATTTGGTGTTAATACATTTCAGCTACTAACATGAGCTGGTACAACCTGTGACGAGAAGCAAGGGGTAACAACATGAGTTATTACTTAGCTTTGGTGTGATAACATTTCAGCTACTAACATGAGCAGGTACTCCCTGTGACGAGGAGCAAGGAATAACCACATGAGTTATTACTTAGCTTTGGTGTGATAACATTTCAGCTACTAACATGAGCTGGTACTCCCTGTGACGAGGAGCAAGGGGTAACCACATGAGTTATTGCTTAGCTTTGGTGTTAATACATTTCAGCTACTAACATGAGCTGGTACTCCCTTTGACGAGGAGCAAGGGGGTAACCACATGAGTTATTACTTAGCTTTGGTGTGAATACATTTCAGCTACTAACATGAGCTAGTACTCCCTGTGACGAGGAGCAAGGGGTAACCACATGATTTATTACTTAGATTTGGTGTTAATACATTTCAGCTACTAACATGAGCTGGTACAACCTGTGACGAGAAGCAAGGGGTAACAACATGAGTTATTACTTAGCTTTGGTGTGATAACATTTCAGCTACTAACATGAGCAGGTACTCCCTGTGACGAGGAGCAAGGAATAACCACATGAGTTATTACTTAGCTTTGGTGTGATAACATTTCAGCTACTAACATGAGCTGGTACTCCCTGTGACGAGGAGCAAGAGGTAACCACATGAGTTATTTCTTAGCTTTGGTGTGATAACATTTCAGCTACTAACATGAGCTGGTACTCCCTGTGACGAGGAGCAAGGGGTAACCACATGAGTTATTACTTAGCTTTGGTGTGAATACATTTCAGCTACTAACATGAGCTGGTACTCCCTGTGACGAGGAGCAAGGGGTAACCACATGAGTTATTGCTTAGCTTTGGTGTTAATACATTTCAGCTACTAACATGAGCTGGTACTGACCTCCCTTTGACGAGAGGAGCAAGGGGTAAACCACATGAGTTATTACTTAGCTTTGGTGCGATAACATTTCAGCTACTAACATGAGCTTGGTACTCCCCGTGACGAGGAGGAAGGGGTAACCACATGATTTATTACTTAGCTTTGGTGTTAATACATTTCAGCTACTAACATGAGCTGGTACAACCTGTGACGAGGAGCAAGGTGTAACCACATGAGTTATTACTTAGCTTTGGTGTGATAACATTTCAGCTACTAACATGAGCAGGTACTCCCTGTGACGAGGAGCAAGGGGTAACCACATGAGTTATTACTTAGCTTTGGTGTGATAAAATTTCAGCTACTAACATGAGCTGGTACTCCCTGTGACGAGGAGCAAGAGGTAACCACATGAGTTATTACTTAGCTTTGGTGTGCATACATTTCAGCTACTAACTCAAGCTGGTACTCCCTGTGACGAGGAGCAAGGGGTAACCACATGAGTTATTTCTTAGCTTTGGTGTGATAACATTTCAGCTACTAACATGAGCTGGTACTCCCTGTGACGAGGAGCAAGGGGTAACCACATGAGTTATTACTTAGCTTTGGTGTGAATACATTTTAGCTACTAACATGAGCTGGTACTCCCTGTGACGAGGAGCAAGGGGTAACCACATGAGTTATTGCTTAGCTTTGGTGTTAATACATTTCAGCTACTAACATGAGCTGGTACTCCCTTTGACGAGGAGCAAGGGGTAACCACATGAGTTATTGCTTAGCTTTGGTGTTAATGCATTTCAGCTACTAACATGAGCTGGTACTCCCTGTGACGAGGAGCAAGGAGTAACCACATGAGTTATTGCTTAGCTTTGGTGTTAATACATTTCAGCTACTAACATGAGCTGGTACTCCCTTTGACGAGGAGCAAGGGGTAACCACATGAGTTATTACTTAGCTTTGGTGCGATAACATTTCAGCTACTAACATGAGCTGGTACTCCCCGTGACGAGGGAGGAAGGGGTAACCACATTTATTACTTAGCTTTGGTGTTAATACATTTCAGCTACTATCTTGAGCTGGTACAACCTGTGACGAGGAGCAAGGGGTAACCACATGAGTTATTACTTAGCTTTGGTGTGAATACATTTCAGCTACTAACATGAGCTGGTACTCCCTGTGACGAGGAGCAAGGGGTAACCACATGAGTTATTGCTTAGCTTTGGTGTTAATACATTTCAGCTACTAACATGAGCTGGTACTACTCCCTGTGACGAGGAGCAAGGGGTAACCACATGAGTTATTACTTAGCTTTGGTGTTATAACATTTCAGCTACTAACATGAGCTGGTACTCCCTGTGACGAGGAGCAAGGGGTAACCACATGATTTATTACTTAGCTTTGGTGTTAATACATTTCAGCTACTAACATGAGCTGGTACAACTGTGACGAGGAGCAAGGGGTAACCACATGAGTTATTACTTAGCTTTGGTGTGTGATAACATTTCAGCTACTAACACGAGCAGGTACTCCCTGTGACGAGGAGCAAGGGGTAACCACATGAGTTATTATTTAGCTTTGGTGTGAATACATTTCAGCTACTAACATGAGCTGCTACTCCCTGTGACGAGGAGCAAGGGGTAACCACATGAGTTATTACTTAGCTTTGGTGTGAATCCATTTCAGCTACTTACATGAGCTGGTACTCCCTGTGACGAGGAGCAAGTGTTAACCACATGAGTTATTAATTAGCTTTGGTGTGATAACATTTCAGCTACTAACACGAGCTGGTACTCCCTGTGACGAGGGGCAAGGGGTAAACACATGAGTTATTATTTAGCTTTGGTGTGAATACATTTTACCTATGAGCATGAGCCGGTACCCCCTGCGACCAGGACCAAGTGCTAACCACATGAGTTATTACTTAGATTTGGTTTGAATACATTTGAGCTACTAACATGAGCTGGAATTCAATGAGACGATATGCAGATGGTATCCACATAAGTTCTTACATAGTAATAGTGAGAATAATTATGCATTTAAATGCATTAAAATTGAATAGAACTGAAGTTGTGTTATATAGATAAGTATATAGTTATTCAAATCTGAATTTGAGCATATTATTTTGAATGAATTGTTTTATGGGTGCAAAAACTAAAGTATATTAATTTCTAATTTTACATTCCTATTTTTATTTTTAGTAAAGCTCCAATAAAACTTTCATTAACTGGTTATAAGGTGGTAAAGTTGAAATTTGCAACAGATTATAAACTTCCTGCAAGTTATTACATCTGACCCTTCATTAAACAAGTGTGTCCGGTTGTTAGAGCTAACCCTTGCTCTTCCTTTGCGTTTCTTTCAGTCGAGTTCTTATTACAGTTCTCTTTAAATTATAATTTAATGAACAGTGTACGCATAAACTCTATGTAAATATACCATTTTACTAAGAAAGCCCAATAATATCATTTAATGTAACTCTTTTATTGCAATACCTTTAATGCAGTAAATTTTGTATTCGAGATTCCAAAATTTTTGAAACTCTACTGTAATATCAAAGTAATTGTAAAAAGTGGCATTATGTAACTTTGTGGCAGAATACAACTCTATCATTGTGAAGTTACAAATGTCGTATGTATGCTCTACATTAAAATTAATAATTTTATTTATCGTTTAGCAAATATACGATTTACAATCTAGTATTATGTTGAATGATTTACAGTATACAACTGTTGCTTTCCGAAATAGTCTGGGTAACGAAATAATTTGATATGTGTGTTAGTACTATTGACAAAACATCTATGGACATCTATGTTTATATGCTTTGGTACATATAAACAGCAGGTTGGGTAAAATGGTCTGTAATGATGTAGAATCTGACTGATTGTTTTCTTAATATTACTAATACAAGTTTATACGGATTAAAATAAGTACTTGTTTACGTTAATCTTGTATATAAAGACGTAATATTTAATCCTATTCGTAAATATTAGGAAACAAGGCATATAGTTAACAATTTTAAGACTTAAAATTATAATATTACAGTAGGATACCCTAATAAAATCTATAATCATAATAATATTATATGAATTAAAACTAAAAATATAATTTATACATTACAAGCTATTTGTAAAAGTAAACTTAAACTAGTCCACACCTCTCTCACCCTACGGCCAAGTTGTATTGGATAACTTTCCATAACTTGGTCTGACCCAAGCTGAATATTATTTGGGGTTTATAATTATACGATATCTTTTTTCACACCATGGTTAGTGTGAATGTTTAATAAAGGATCACTTAGAATTTAGATTTATTGACCAAACTAAAAAATAAGTTGTAGGTTCCTAAACGATATACAGTTTTTAACGGATTGTGTTAAAACCTCTACAAACCAATTTGCAAAATTATTACAGAAATATTGCAAAGAACATTTGTCAAAACAAAGTCTGAATCTATTAAACAGATATAATAGTATTGTACGAAGCAAACTAGTCGTTACTAGCGGCTTCTCTCTTAATTTTCAAAATTGAAGTCCTCAAAATACTGAGTAAATACACTTATTATGTTTAATGAGTCCTAAAACATTTTTAATAAAGTAGTTTAATCTGAATATTTTATAATTTTCTTACACCTGTAGGAGTATTTTTGGTTAGAATTAGTAATATTTCCAACGCCACGGCTGATCTTGCCTTATTGTCCTGTTAAAATATACATATAAGTATGACCCGGAAACTTAATTTTCCTTGTAATTTTTTCCACTTTAAGTTATTTCCAGTGTCATAAGAGTTTTTCCTAGCCGACCTACCCAAGAAAATATGTATATAAACGTAGTATCAAAAAGCTTTATAAGGTTTATTGGAAATTAGTTTTTACTTGATTCGTTAAGTAAAATCCAGGATAAATTATTGGGTTTTCGTTTTTGCTGCAATATTGAAATAATATGGTTTATTATTGTAAAATTTTTTATTTCATGGTTTATTTTTTATTTTTACATAAATTAAAAAGATTTATTATACTGGTTTCACGACATAATCAAATAGTCATACTCCTATTTTACAATGTTTACTCTAAAGAGTTGATTAGATTTGATAGGCTATTTCAGTTCATATCCGTTTAAAAGATATTACTTGGTATGTGCTAATTTGGTTGATAAATTTCAACTTATTTACAAGTTGAACTTATTTACAAGTTTCTCATCTTGAGAATTCACATGAAAATATGAAAGCGCGTAAATAAAGTCACAATAGATTTTTGCGTTCTTTCGTACAAATAGTTAATTAATTTTAAATATTATAAATCGTCACTAAATTATAAATGTAAAGAGTCTGTGTATGTTTTGTATTCACGCATTATCTATTTAACCGATTGTATTGAAATTAAACACGAATTTTCTTAGAGGCCCTGGGATTCATGTAGGCCTAATTTTATTTCTAAAATAACAGTGAGCTACACTCACACAGGTTTCTGAGGCATAAAAATCCCATTTTGGTCTCTAAAACTGCAAAATATAATGCCATTTATTTCTTACAAACAAATTAGCTGTTTCACACGTAATTTTCAAAATTGAACTCATTATAATACTGAATAAATGCAATTATCATCTAATATTATTGAGTCCAGTTAAATTTGTAATAACGTAGGCGTACATTAGGTACATAATATTTTATGTTTATTCTTAAGGTTTATCAGAGTTTAACCGCACTACTTTATAATATTTTAAAGCTGTAGGATTATTTATAGTTCGAATTAATTATATTTTGAACGTGACGGCTAAGCCTGCCTTATAGGCCCTTTAAACTATACATATACACATGTCTCGGAAACTTTATTCCTTCTATAATTTACAATGTTAGCTTAATTACTTTTAATATAGGTTAACCCCTATTTAACTAACACCGACGTGAGGAGTATATTATTTAATAAAGGACACTTTTCCGTATAAATTAAATACAAAATTTACATTCTGCTGAACTAGATTAAAATTATATGTGGTTGCAGTTGTATAACATACATTGCTTTTAAAATATCGGCCATTGAACCAAGAGGATTCTAAAAGTTATTTGTATCATTTTAGAATACTCTGAGTTAAGAGAATTTTGTTACAATACTTAAATAGTTAGATTAGAGTATTGTATCGCGAGTCTAAAAATGCTCCTTTGATAATATTTAGTTCAATTATGTCTATCTAATACGTAACAAACTCTGAAACATTTTTCTCTTCCACTTTAATTCAGCTATCCCTCTAGTGATATAAAAATAATAAAAACATATTATTATTAATAAACATTAGATATGTAGAGTACGGAATATAGAAACGACCGTTCAGGATAAAATGTAATAAACTACAAACAATCAACTTAAGACCGAAATTTCAGTTATTATATTTAATATATAATAAATATTTTATATATTTTACATGTTGCACATTTCATTTCACGATACTCAATTAATATATAAATTAAGGTATGTCAAACGTGTCTTTAAAGTAAACTTTATTTTACGTTATAATAGAATAAATCTATTCACATTTAAGATTTTTGACATGTAACCCGCAACCAAAAGCTCTTTCTTCTAGCCTGTAAGGCCCGAAAATTTAGATTGAGATTGAACTGTTACTGTGTAAAAATCAATCTCAGTTCTTTAATAGAATGTGAACTTTGTGTAAGGACTTGGCGTTTGGACTCTGTATACTTATACTTTAAGCATTCTATCTTTTTAAGAGCCCTGGGACTAAGAATTCCTTCCTTAAACGTAGACTCAAAACTAGCTTCAAATGCTTTTTATATATGGGTTAGTTTCCAGTCTTTAAAAATTATCGGAGAGGTCTGATATATTGTAATCTTCATGTACGTCCTAATCGTATTTCAAACTACAAAAAATAAATTAAAGTTTGAATAAATAATGTACATGCATGACGCCTGTATTCCTTAGATATTTGTGACGTCCTTGTTAAGATCGTTACAAACGCTGAAAATGACCGAAGTTTTTATCTCGTTTGTTCTTGATGATATATTTAGTATTTGCATATATTGTGGCTGTTTTAGGATTTAAAGGTGATGTAAAAGCCAAAAAAGTCATTGTTTGTTATATTGTATCCTTTTGATACCTGTTTATTTGGAACTTAATGAACATTCACGTAGGTGGTCGTACTCACAAAAACATAGGTTTTGTGATTATATAATATTGGTTCTGAAAATTAACGCTTTAACTGTTATAGAAAGCGATTTATAAGCAGTAAATCTTGTTATCCTATCGTTAACTAAAAACAACTTAAAACAGTTTCTAACTAGTCTTAGGTGAACACCTAGTATTATTAAATGTTTTAGTCTATTAGTTAAAAATCTATTTTCTTCCTCGATTCCGCAGAATTCTCACAAAACGCATCTAACTATAAAAAAACACTGAATATGTTACTGTATATCAAAGAAAATTTGTTACCTTCATATAATATAGAAGCAAAACCTGATACGTGACACGGGGATGTGGTTTAGAGGTTTCCTACCACGTATTACTAATTGATTAGGTTTTTTTATCTTATACAGAAATACCAAAAAGTATGCTAATTTAGGTATAACATTGAGGAGATTGTTCTGTAATAGTGTATTTTAGTTCGTGTACAAATCTTTATCCCATTGCAGTTAATAAATTATATATAATCAGCCATACTACCTGAAACTTTACACCGCGTGCACTATTTATTTCACAGGCACTTTTGTTGTTGGAAAGTATAATTTCTGAGTCCGTCCGGACGATATCTCGAAAACGATAAACACTTGAAATTAAACATAAATCTTCATGTTAAGCGAGAAACACTAAATTTGATGATGTTACATATCAATCCATAGGATTTGGCTGATCGTTAGCGACTGATTTGATATTGCTCTAATGGAGAACTATGATGAAAACAAGGAAGTAGCAGAATAAATAAATTTGTATACCAACTCAATACATCAATACAAAATTCAAACATGTACATAGTAGCATACAATACTTTCACAGTGAATTGGTGTTTAGAACATTTTTTATTTAGACATTTATTTGAAAACAAAATTAATGAAAAAAATGTGAATATGTATGTGGCAAGATATTTCTTTAGTTTTCTACAAATTTTGCAATTTGCCAAAAAGTCTAAGTTTACAAAGAATGAGCTGGATTTGCGACCATTTTTGGTAATTTTTTATGATCCTGTATATCTCTCCACGTTATCTTTAACTTGAAATAATCTATAGATTTGAAACTTTGCCTGCAGCCTAAGCAAAACGTGTTATGATACCCACTCGTACCTACCTTCTCAGGATGTAGATATTCAATAAATATATTTCATCCCAGATTTAATAGGTTCATATTTGTTTATTTCAAGAAAGAAAATTGTGGCTGCTTAGAACGCCTCTTTAAAGAGCAGACTGGCCATGATCCGGCCACGTAAAACTTATAATTAGGATTATTTCACTTTTGGTATACATGCGCAATGTGATGATATGTAATCACTTAGATGTTTCAACACAATTTGGTATATGAAAAAAATGCAAAAATTATAAAGCTGAGTTAAAATTGTCTTCTATTAATGGTACACACCCGATGAGATAATGAAAAATATTTCTTTACCTAGATTACACTATATTTTGTAGTATACGTGTCTCTGATGTAAAAACAATGTAGAGTTTATGTTCAGCTTCCTTTTTAAATTCTTGGGTTACTCAATTAAAATATGACTCCAGATTTCAGGAGTATAGTGTCATCAGATTCCAGACTTTGCACTAAGAGGAAATTGAACTGTAACAAACGTAGGTGGTTCCTTTAAGCAACCTATACGTATAATAATACCTCTACAATTACGTTAAATGTTAGTATTTGATAGAAAACCTCCATTTACATATCTGCATTTTGTAGTTGGTATTTGGCAACCATGCAAGAGGAGTGACCACTACAAGCAGTGTTGGCAACTGTTCAGGGACAAAAAGTGACCAAGACTATCTAGAGATATTAGTTCCCATGAGAGTACCCATTTGTAAATAACTACTGAGCTTCCAATCTAATTGGATAGTTAACTCTTACAAAATCTGTAATTGATTTAGTCTTTAATTCCTGAAGTAAGTACACTAAACCGCTGATTAATCTGAAGTGTGAGTCACTTAAACTGAACATTGACAGCTATATAAAAAAAGAATAATACTGAAAAGATAAAAGAATTATGGTAGGTTGTGAGGTCATCTCTAATCGTTTTTACGAATAAATTAAAAATTCAAATACAAAATACATTTGTACTAGAAATAAAAATATCTACAAAATTTTCAGCTTTCCCTATAAATTATAAATAATTATCATTTCATAGGATCAACTGTAGCGGTATTTCTGGGTTGATAACGTCCTATTCAATCTTGCCTCGAATTTTCTAAACAGATAAAGCCAGCTGGGTTAGATCCTGGGGGTCGTTTAATTCGCCTTATTGGAACTTTAAGATTCATCCGTTGCTATACACAAGATTCAAAGTTATTCAGCACTCCCTGTGCCTAAACACGTGTGAAGAGGTAGCTCAGAATTTGTAACGGGTTGCCCCCCCCCCCGGGAACAACACCACTTGGAGGATGTGACGTCACTCCTTGTGGGTTGTAACGCTAGAACCTAGTCTCATCCATGGAATAGATAACCCCCCTAAGGAGTGGAAGTTACAGGGCCACAAAAGGGCTAAATTTGATATTTTTACCTAATACATGGATACGTTTATGAAACTAAAATTTTTTTAATATACGAAATTTTTCTCCTATTTCTGTATGCTCTTAAAGCGCAATACAAATAAAAAGCCCAAATTTAAATTATAACACGCCTAATGTCTTTCCATTTCGATTTCTTTTAGATATTTTACTGCATTTTAATAACAAACCATATTATAATTGTGAGTTTAACTTATTGTAAGTAATTTTTTTATTTAAACTTGGTTTTTCTCTTTGGTGTTTTGCCTTGAATTGATTCTTTTATAAGTCTGTTTTTGTTAATTATTTCACTTAGCATATATTAGGTTTTTAAAACCTATTTCTTTTTATTTATTAATTACATTTTAATTTACTTATATGCGTTTATTTTTTATATTCAAATTCAAATTATCTTTATTGCAGTAGACAATTTTTTTACAATTGTATCGTATGCGTCTAACTTATTCTAATAAAAGTTGTGTTTTAAAAAAATAAATCTTAACAATGGTACATTGATTAAACATTCTTTTACAGTCGTCAGCACAAAAATGTGATTCATTTTGGCAACAGAGTTAACAAAGTAACAAAGTTAACAATGTAATTGTATCATTCCCAGTGATTTTTTATGAACTCATCAACGGAATAAAACGCATTCGACACTAAAAGATCTCGTAATCGAGCTTTGAAACGTTTCTTTGTTTCAAATTCTTTCATGCACTCCAGGAGTATGATCACTTTAACACCATCCTGCAATGGAAGTTGTCCATAAGCCATCGTTCTGTGAGACTGAACTCTGCGATGACCTCATGGTGACCGGGTGTGAACCTGTATGTCTTCCACTACTCACAATCACGGACTTAATGTCGGGATCAGTTTTTAGGGAAGCGCCACAATTTCTCCTAAGGCAGTGCCAGGAAATATGCCCGTTTTTCAAAATTCTATACTGTCTGTATTTATTGTCATTATAAAGGATACAGGGCTTCCCAGTTTTTGTATTTTCGAGCGAAAATTCCATTGTAACTAGCTATTTAAAATCTTTATTAATAAAAATATTTATCAATCTATTACAAATAAATATATAATATTAAAATAGTTAAAATATTAATGATTTAGCTAAGATCAACAACTTAAACAACAATAAGACGGTATAACAAAAAATAATATTGTTTTTAATAATATATATTTTATAAAAATATTTACTCTAACGTATATTTTGTAACACAATTAAAGTATTTTTATAACAATAAATAAACAATAAATAAGATTTAAACTGTTAAAATAATATTAACTTTAGCTATAATAAATAATACGACAACAATAACATTAACTTTAAACAAAGTTTCAGTAAAAAAATTTACAATCATCGAGTTTATTGATAGTCAATTAATAATTATTGAACATGTACTTTCATGTGTCGATCAGCAAAAAATGTAGTAATAATAGGATGGATTTGAACTCGTGAACCCCAGCTTTTCAGTTCGGTACGTTAGCCACTAGACTGACAGAGCAATGTTGATAAGCTATCGGAACGTGCATATAAGTTGCGTGATCTGCAGAGTGACGAAGCGAAGGGACATGTATGTTCACTTGGTTTGGACAGTTTATTATTAGTTCAGTTGTTAGGTTAGGCTACGAACATATGTCATACCACAAAACCATCTCCTCTTGATTTAAACAAAATGTCAACCACCAACCACGGTTCCAAACTTATTATACACAGAATAAATAAAACACAACAAATTTTATAAAACTATTTAAAAAACGTGATTAAAAAAGAAGAGGTATTGAGATGACACATTACATGCTAGCGTCACTAGCGCTCTTTCCGCTATATATTTCCGCTATATCCTAATATACCTGTATTTATTAGTGTACATCCTCACATATCTCTGCAGATCTAAAATAAAATCATTAAAGTTCCAACGTGATATAATTTTGATTCTTTGTTAGAGCCAAACTAATAAACGGAGCGAAAGTTATAGGATAGGGCCATTTTTATACCACCACACCAAAATAAATAGTGGAGAAATAATTTTTTTTTAATTTTTTACATATTAATGAAAACTTGTTTTACATAAATAGAATATTACACTTTTTGAAACTAGGGGGCAGATTCTCTGGAGTTAAAATCTGTTATACAAAAAAACCTGAAAGTTCTAGGAATTGTTATTTTTTCCTACATTCTTATTCATTTATTGATTTTTATGGGAATGTTTGATAGACTAATATTAATTTATATTGCTAAACATTAAAATAAGTTTGAAAATAAATATTCTGTACTCTAATATTTTAGCTATATTATCTTATTATTTCAAATTGTTAGAACATTTATCCCATACGCATTCTTATCGTTACCTATTTATTACTAATATATTAGTAACTTATCATTGATATAATTCCAATTATTAATATGTATTCTTCAAGTGATTTCCAAAGTTTACTATCGGCTTAAGTTCAATCTGCAGGTTTTGTATTTATATATAATATTTGTTTTTAGGGAGAGGCAGGAAAAATGCAATTACGCACGCAGGTGGCCAGCCTATAGTGTAAGACTCCCCTAAAAACGGGTTTACCTACTAAACAACCTCCTCTACTCTGTAGTATTCTAACCAGGGATTTTTTATCACATTACTTCAGCCTAGGTCTAAATTTGGCTTAATCCCGTGGGGCTCGCTCTTTATCCAGCCGCTAGGTCAAGGGATCTGGCCCACTTCGCGGTCCAGATCGGGTTTCTTTTCCAGGAGGATGCCCCGGATGAACTAAGACAAACAATCCCAGTTCCCCTAATCCTCCATAATATTTCGCAGACCGTATCCACCGAAAAAACACTGAGTTTTCTTGTTGCCTCCAGGCGGGGCCTTTCCCAACGTGGACAGCGGAAGAAGGTGTGTTCCGCGTCGTCGGGAACGCCCGGGCAGTAGATACAATCCGGTGAACCGGTCTTGCCCATCCGGTTCAGGTAAAACTTAGACTCAGAAATAGCCGTGACCTGTCAGGAACTGCGTGACGTAGTAGTCCACCTCGCCATGCCGCCTTTTTACCCATAGTGAACCTGCTCGATGAGTCGCGCAGTCCATCGTCCTTGGGTTTCGTGCTCCCAACTGTGTTGCCACTGCTGGAAAGTTCGGACACGCTCTTCGGATCTTGCTGCGTCCTTGCCGATCTTGCATTGTCTCTGATAAATCGCCTTCCTCTCTCCTGCCAGGAACTTGACAGGGATGACTCCGGCAACCACCAGGATGGCAGGCTCGGATACTGTCCGATAGGCGGAACACACCCGGAGCGCAGCTTGACGCTGAACCCGGACGAGTCGCAACCTATAAAATTTCTTAATAAGAGCGTCTGCCCACACCTCTGCTGCCCCATAAAGGCAGCTACCACGGCAGAAATCAGGCGGGAACGAATCAACTTTTCAAAACGTTTTCCAGCTGTGTCCCGCATGCAGACAGGTCTGTAGTACGACGGCAGCTCAGGATCACCTTTTCCCTTGCTAATAAGCACCAGCCTGGCGGTTTTCCAGGGAGATGGAAACACTCCTTCAACCAAGCAGGCATTGTAAATTCTCAGAAACAACCCGGGATTGATAGTGAAAATCTTCTTCAGAGCCTCGCTTGGAATCCAGTCCGGGCCGGGAGCCTTGTTGCTCTTCAGGGTGAGAACGGAGGTTTCCAACTCCTCAATAGTAAAAAGCGGAACGTTCTCTACCCGTTCGAAGTCAACTAGTGGTCGCTGTGGATGTGCAGGAAACAGGGCAGTGACGATCCTCTCCATGGTGTAATATTAAATATTATATTTATATTTAATATTACAATATGTGTTATTTCTAGTGATATAACTGAACTCTTCCTTTTCATTTAAAAAAAAACAAATGCGTTTATTGCATGTGTTTTTTTTATTGCGAGTAGTAGTTGTTTTATAATTTTTTTCATCCTAATTCTGTTCAGATTGGAAAACAATTGAAAAGTAAATAAATAAACATGCGTTTATATTTAAACAATATCAGTTGTATGTTTCAGTTAAAATTAATATTTAATTTTAATCAATGTCGAATATTATGCAACATTTATAATTGAAAGTTTTTACGTTATTTATACATATACAAATGTTTAACACAAATGTGATATAATTTAGTCTACATAGTATATTTACCCGATAAATTGATATGTCTTACAATAATAACTTGTTAGTAAATAGTATAATTTTAAAAAGCGTACAATTGCAATAACACAAAAGTTTATACTATATAACATTATGTCAGTTATATGTTCTATAAATGTATTTTAATTGAATATGCCAGGTTTGTAGGATAGATAAAGTATAAGGTAACGAACGCTCTCTTCGAACACGAGCTGACATTACTAGGGGAAATGTAAACGTAACCTCGTTATCAACGCTGTAACTAGCAGACTCAGCATCTAAGCGCTGACTGTTCCTGATTGTCATGGACGCTAGTCAAAATACAAAAACTAACATTTTGTTCTTAAGTTTGAATACTTATACTACGTTGTATAACAATACACATGTAAATTGTAAAGTACTTCCATTTATGAAATAAAATAATAGATTGTTTAAAGAATGTTAATTATTGCTTAAAGTCGATTTTAATTTTAGTAATACCTTTAGAGTGTATTCCATTATATTTCTAGGTTCTAACTTACTATTGAACATAACTACAACATATCAAAATCACAAAAACCAATCTCTGATTTACTTTACCCTTACCTCTTTTTGTGCAACTACTCGCATCATTTATATTATGACTACAATAGGAGTGCCGTATACGATTTTATATTCAATCCTAAAGTATGCATTACCTTGGTTTTGTTACAAATAAAACTTAAGATCTGTGGTCGACTATTAATGGAATATCTTGAAGTGTTTGATCAAAGTGTTACCAATATAGGAATTTATTTATGTTTTTGTACATCTAATTGCATTCGTTTTATATTTTCTACCTAATAAAAGCATATCTAATATATATACAACCGCATGTGTAACTGACTGACTCACTCACGTATACTAATTCTAACCTACTTCCAGATGAGTTAGAGACTTTAAATTTGGTACACAGATAGCTTTCCACGTGTAACCACCAGGAAAATCCCGAAAAGTGAGAATTTTTCATTTTCAACCCCTCAAAAAAATTCCCAAAAAATCGCGCATTCTTCACCCCTGCAGGCATTTTTTGTAAGCCCGATAGCGGGCGAACCGTTGGAGCTAGCTCGGATCTGACGGAAAATTCATGGTCAGGAATGAAGTGAACTACAAAAAAGGTCTAATGACTTTTTGCTCTATCTTCCATGGTTAAGCGACAAAAACGCTCGAACATTTGAAATTCCAGAGATTTTTTCGATAAAAAATAATGTTTCAAGCCCGATAGCGGCCGAACCGTTTGGTCGTAGCTCAAATCTGATTGACCCATCAAATTAGCAAATTGCGCGATCTACAGAAAAGGTCCAGTAATCTTTTGCCCTATCTCGATTGGTTTGGCCGAAAAAACGTGATTATGTACAATTTTGTTGTAACTTTTACGCGAAACTTTTGTTTTTTGGGGTCGATAGCGGCGAAACCATTGGTCGGAGGTCAAAATAAGACTAACGTTTTATTTAGGAAATAAGATGACCTACAAAAAAAGGTCCAGTGACTTTTTACTATATTTCCCTTAGTTTGACCGCAAAACGCGATTAAGTGAAAATATTGGACATTTTCGCCTAAAAATTTACATTCCGGGCTTGATAGCGGCTAAACGGTTGGTCGTAACTCAAAACAAATTTTAAACGGGATTTAGGAAATCACGTGATCTACAGAAAAGGTTCAGTGACTTCGGGAGTTGGCTGAGCGTTAGCTAAGCGTCAATAGTAGATAGGGACAGAGGAATATTTATTATGTTCACAGACACAATAACCCTCTAAAAAAGGCCCAAGTGTGTCATTAACCCCCGGTAATATTAACCCCCCCCCCCGGGGATTTCCTGGTATGACCTGATAACCTCCTGTACATTCAACCCCCTGATGTGTTAAACCCCCCTGGTAACATTAAACCCCCCCAGGGAATTTCCTGCCATGACCTCATGTCCGAATTTTACCAGTCACCAAATCTCTTAACCCCCCCCCCCTGGGAAGATCCTGGTATGACCAGATAACCCCCTGGAGACTTATCCCCCGGTAACGTTAACCCCCCCCCTGGGAATTTGTTCATATGACCAGACAATATCCTGACGAAATTAAACCCCCTCTTGTCTTAACCTCCTTAACATTAATCACCCACCAGGGAATTTCTCGCCTTGACTAGATAGTCTCCTGGTGATATTAAACCCCCTGTTCGACTTAAAATACTGCCTTGAGGTCGGTTTTTTATTATGTTTATACTAAACAATTCAAGATAGCTGACCCGTGCAGACTTTTCTCCCGAGCTCATTTCTGGCTAAACCATAGGTCGGAGATCAGATCTGAGGGCACAATCGAAAGACAAAATTAAATTTCCAACAAGAAAGGTCCAGTCACTTTTTGTCGTATCTCTAACGGTTTAACCGCAAAATGCCCTCAAAGTCAAAAGTTTTTACGAATCCGGAAAAAAAATCTATGAAAAAGGTCAATTTTTAAATCCCTTGTCATTTACTTAATGTCCGGACTTAACCAGTCACCGAATTCCGCTTATCCCCGAATTTGCAAGCGTTTACTTTGGGGGCCTGGGGGCGTAGCCCCCAGCGAGCCGAAGGCGAGTATTACAGTAAGAAAGTATTTAATAAATGTTATATGCAGATTACACTATAGTACATCACCCTAAATTGACTTATTAAAATTTAAATATTATCAAACATAGCTTAGTCACAGCCGGTAGTTTTTACAGAAGGATAACAAAACAAACGATTTACATATTCGTAAACAGTCTCAACGAATGCGAACAACTTGTTCATTTGTGGAAAGGATACTATAATTAATAATATAGCCTATCTATTTCCTAAAAAAATATAAAACATTTCCAACAAAATATAGTAAAATTTTCTTATTTATAAAACATATTAAAGAAGAAGAGCATAAGTAACAGTTCCAATGTTATGTCATAGTTTAAAATTGCAGTACACTCATAATTACATTATAAAATAAAATCTGAATTTGCTGTATTAACCTCACTGCATTATGTGGGTTTCTATCCCGTTAAATATGGACAATTTTCCATCTGTGAACACGAGCAGTGAAAATATAAGAACATTGGTACTGTAGGATGTCAATAAGCTAAATTTTAATAACGATGGTTATTTTGTAATTGAAATAAAAATTAAATAAAGAGCAGAATAATTAACCAGATGTAAAATTAAAATACCCAGTAACAAATCGCTGATAACAATATATAGTTTAATTAAAAACATGTAGCGTAGGATTGTGTTGTAAGACAGCTTTGTTGAAGAGGAAAGGAAGAAAATTAGATCACTAATTCTTTTAACAGAGGAACCTTGACAGAGGGAGCGAAGTCTTACTAAACTATTTATAGCGGTTTCTGGAAACCTGACTTATATTTATGTCAAGAAAATTACACAGTAATATTAATCGTTGTACTCCATGTAAATCTTAGGAATAATTATAATATATCAAGTATTTTTACTTGCTTTTGTACAATTCTTAGACAACTTGTAATGAAACACATTACTTTTATGAGTTTTTGTCCTTTAAGCAAGAGTAAGCAATTGTGTACTCGGGAGGAATTTGTTTAGGTTATAAAGAATGTAATCGTTCTAAATATCACAATGTTATTATTAATGATGCGGTTTAATGTTAGTTTTTAGGGAAATAATTCGACCTAGGGCACTTTAAGAGATTTTAAGGGCAGTCTGACCGAAGAAATTTTTTTTGTGTCATTTTTAGTTTATAACATTTTATTTTTCTTTGGAATCTCCTCTTTCTAACGATATATAACACATATGGTACAGAAAATTCTAAATAAGTGAAAAAAATATTTAAATAACCTTGCACACCAAAAAGTCGATCCAGCCCCGCTGCTATAGTCAGACTCACTTTATACAGTACACTGATACATTTATCAGCTGATTAAGTTTTACGTAGTTGGCTATTCTGCTTGACAGTTGTATTCAATGTCAGTGTCTGTAGTTTCTGCTTCAATCTGCTGTGTTCTTTGTGATTGCTTTGTTTATAAAGTTTTGTTTCAATAGTTACGTGCAACATAATAGTGTAAATATTTTTAGTGTTACTGTAGTAGTGTTAGTACAGATTTGGTTTAGCCTACATTATGGGAAACAAAAAGAAACAAGGAAGATATAGTGTTTATAGGAAGAAGACTACTGCTCAAATGAACACAAATAAACCTAGGCCTACCCACACTCCAGAAGCTGTAGATAAACCTATAACAACTTCTAGCTCTAAGGTAAAGTTACAATCCAACTTGGACTACTATGACAGTAAAACTGAATATATGCAGTATGATGTCATTGATCTGAGTGTTCTTAACAATACATTGAAGGATATAGCAGCCTGTAATATATGCAAAGGAGTTCTAAAAATTACAAGAAAATCCATTGTAGGCCTAGCAATTAAAATCAGCATTGCATGTAGTAATTTATTTATTTATTTATTTATTTATTTCATTTACGGCAATACACCATTTTACAAAAATATCAATAATTAGCTCAGAAGAGGACTAGTAACTTAGAAGCAGCGTGCAATAATAATATATACAATAATAAATTAATAACAGTACATAACAATATAAGTAACTAGGACAATAACAATGGACATAAACTATATAATACATTGTAACAATAACATAAATAATAAAATATAGATAACAGATAGATAACAGATAGATAAACAGTAAAACGATAGCAAATATATAACATCGCAGCACTATGTGGACCCTTATTAAGTTGCTATCACAGCCAATATTCGTGCATAAAGCACGATGTGGCCCTTTAAAGGCACCACCCAGGCACTCATCACTTAGAACACACTGTCGATTTTCAGGCTCCAGTTGGTGAAGTTATAGCTGCCAGTACGTTTCTCCTGAAGTGACGAAAAGACGGATCAAAGAAGTCCACGTCAGAACACATACTGTTGCCCGTTCTCATCAGCCTCGGGGATCGTACCGTGGTAAAGGTAGTTGGTATGATGGTGACGTCTAGTGAACAGTTGGGAGCTCCGTGCTTGACTACGAGGTATATGAAGGTCTATTGCCTGAAGAATGGCTGGACATTCGATTCATCCCATTCAAGAATCTTAAAAAAGGAAAAACCATGTCCATTAAGGTTTCTGCGAACTGAACAGCGGTGGAAGGTGAAGAAAATTAGACATTGTCTCCAAATCGACATCGAGATACTGGTAACCAAGCTTCACACCAACAGTTCTGTAACACGCCCGCTTTTGAACAGATTTCAAGCATTGAGATGTGTCCAACCTGGTAGGGGGACCAGACCACAGAAGAAAATTCGAGGACCGGACGGACCAGAACAGCATTACAGGGTCCCGACTACAGTAGCAGAGAAACCACGACGACAGGTGCGGCATATAAGCCCTAGGATTGAGACTGCTTTACTGACGATGCTGCGAATGTGCTCACCAAAGTCCAGCGTTTGATGTAAGGAGAACTCCAAGGTCACGGGTTCTCGTAACTCTCTGAAGGGTGGACACCATAGAGCGTATAATTTGAACTGCAGGATCTCATGACAATAACAATAAAACTTTTACCAATTGTAAAGATATTTGTAGACAGGAAACAAACACCAAGTTAGGCCTGAAAACTACCCAAAACTGTTTTGATCTAAATATTAGGTTAGCCTATGGCATGAGGGTAATCGGAAAAGGATATACTTCCGCTCAGAGTTTATGCGGCATCTTGAATTATCCCTTCTCCACCAACTAAGTATAGAAAACATGAAATGTTTATTATCCATCACATTGAATTATTGTGTAAAGAGTCTATGACATTGGCTGTAGATGAGGCAGTTGCTGAGTGTGAGGAGCCTAATGACAGACATTTATGTGTGGCAGTAGACGGATCCTGGCAGAGAAAACGGGGCCATACTTCCTCTAAAAGGAATAGTTTCCGTAACTGCAGTTGATACAGGAAAAGTGTTAGTCTTTGAAGTAATGTCTAAGTATTGCCAATGCCCAGACAGGACCCAAAATATACATATTGATTCGTGTACTGCGAACTATTTAGACACTAGCGGAGGGATGGAGGTGAAGGGAGCGATTTATATTTTTGCGCGTTCTGTGCAATTGTATGATGTAAAGTACACAGTATATCTTGGCGTCGGGGACACAGATGCATTTAAAGCTGTTTCTGAATGCCAACCCTATGGCCCACTTACTAATATTAGTAAATTAGAGTCTGTGGGTCATGTCCAAAAAAGAATGGGAACAAGGTTGCGCAAACTAAAAGAAAGGTCGAAGAAAACGCTATTGTCCGATTGAAAACCACTTTCTGGCAAAAACAGACTGACGGATGCTGCTATACAAAAAATACAAATATTTTATGGTTTGGCTATTCGCAGGAACAGTAACAACCTGGTTGCCATGAAGCAAGATGTATGGCCAAATTATTTTCATCTTTTGTCCAGCAATGAAACTCCTAGACACGAACTCTGCCCTAAAACCGATGACACTTGGTGCAAGTTTGTAAAATCAACTTGTGAAAATGATACCTATGATACCCTAAATAAATAAAAATCTTTTATTTATTTAGAGGTTAAAGTACACTGATGATGGTTACAAACCGAAACACGTGTATGTAATAAAACGTTTTAATTTAAAGGATTTTAGTTATTTTCATCACATTAATAATATATATATATATATATATATATATATAATATATATATATATATATATATATATATATATATATAGCCCTATAAGTGGAGGTTAATAACATAACAAATTATGTATTTTAAATTTTAAATTTTTAAACACAAATATTTTTTAAAATTCATAATTTATTCATTAAAAGCAAAAAACTAAAAACCTCCTCCTAGGGCACTAGAAAAATACGTGATCTTCATAATAAAACCAAAAGCAGTAAGCTATCTTAAATATTTTTCTAGTTATGCAACATATGGTTAACATTGCGTTCTTATGGGAGTTGGACTCCCCTTAGGTTAGGTTACAATGATGATCCTCCTAATTTTGGCTCAAGATTAAAGAGGCATATCAATATAAAGGATTTAAATTTAAAATTTTTCCTGTTTTTCCGCATGACATTCTTGAGAAAGAACACACCTAGGGCCTCATAATTTGAATGAAGCAATTTTTCAATATATTTCTTTGTTTGAAGGTTATTTTTTACTATGGAAGTGTTGTGAAGGAAACAGGAATTTTCTGGACATTTACCATCGTTCAGTGAAACAATAGATCAGTTACTCTACGTTTCGAGATCTGAAATCTGATCTCTTCTTCAGGTAAAGAACTAACCTAATACATTAATTACAAACTAAGTTAAAAGAAATAAATCATACCAAAGCATTATGGCACGTCTAAGTCAGAAAACAACCACCATTTTGTTTGTCAACTGTACTAACTCTAAAAAACATGCACTTAATAAAAAACTATACACAACTCCAATCATTATATAATTTTCAGTTTAAGCAACTATTAGTTGATAGGAAGTGCATGTTACTCCATGGTATTGGACCAGAGCGAACCAATTTATATTGTATTATAAGTAAATATAATGAAACGAGAATATCAAGGAATAAATATATTTGTATATCAAAGTTAGTAAAATTATAGGCGATTTAACCTATTACTTAGAAAGACACGTAGTGTAATAAAATGAGAAAGAGGCCTTAAATTTAGAAAATGTTACGACACAAGTTGTGTGACGTATTCCTGCCTTGTTTATAGGACCTCCACGGTAGACAAAATATAAATATTAGTTAATACAAAAAATATTAAATTTGTGTAAACTGCTTAACTGAATTACTTAAAAATATATTTTTATGAAATAACCGAAACAATCACACTTACACCCACAATATTTGTATAGTAATGTTTATTTATCGGTGCGCTTAACCTATATTCAGTATCATTTGTATTTACCCAAAATAAAATCAAAATCAACTTTGCAGATATTTCTTTGTTTGGTTCTCTTATAACATTTATAATACATTTGAATTAATTGTATTCTTTTGAATTATAGAATTTATTTTAATATACTTATATACTATACATTTATAAGTTTTAATTGAAACAAACCATATATTTTATGCCAATGCATTTAATGCGAACCTGTAACGGTGCTGTTGATAGACGGTTGAACTACAATTATTCCCTCTCCAACTATAGGCTTAAATTACAATTCCAATGTCGTTTACATGACATCTGACATTGTTAGCGTGTGCGGCGCTGTCATGTTGGATGTGACACCTGTCTCTCCATTCGTGACAACTGTACGTGCATGTGTACGTGTACGTGGTGTTACACAAATGCAAATTGACACGTTGGTCTCTGCTCGGGTCACATTGAATAATGCAATGTATTCCTAGCAGAACTTGTTACCACACAAACTACTTGTAACCACAGAAACCAAGGATGTCACAACATTCTTCGTTTAAAATAAATAATGTTGACATATACACAGTTTTATTCGCCTCGCGTGGTCAGTAAAATTTCTTCTAGAGTAAAGGCGACATATGTTTGTTTGTTCAAATTTTTGTGTGTGTATTTGATTGATTGAATCGAGCAATCTTTAAATATCGAAACAATCATAAAACTCATAAATGACGTTGGGGATCCAAAAGATCCCTTTCTACATTAAACTTTTAATACTATACGGTTACCTAATAAAAGTAATAAATACTCCCAAAATAAAAATTTTTTGAAAAATAAATAATAATATTATTATTAATACTATAATAATATGCAAGTAGAGTAAAATAAAACTTGATAAATGTAAAAAAGTGCTGCTGAAAATCAAACTTAGGTTTAATTAGCAATGATTATAAAAAAATTTGCAAATTTGGGCTCATCGCCTTATATTTGCCAATGCATAACTATTGGAAAAGTAAAACAAAATGTTTGTTTAAACATTTATATATTATACTGCAAAATGTTATGTGTAAGCCGAAATAATTGGGTGTATGGATAGGGCAGACAGAGGAGGATTTTAGAGAATTTATATATATATATATATATATATATATATATACATTTAAATTTTAATAATTTTTATATGTGTACATTTGCCGTAATATTTTGGCCAAAGGTTCAGAAGAAGCTCATGAAATATCATTGGTAGAAAATATCTAAACTATGGCAATACCTAAGAGATGAATTAATGAATAATATGATGAATTTAAGAAGGTTACCAGTCAATATTACGCAATATGTCAATGGCAAAGTGCTGTAAAGGGATAGTTTTTCAACGTCCTTTCATTGCAATTTTATTGACGACGGATGACTTAAAAATACAGGATTACGGATATTATGCAGCAATATAGAAGAGTTTTCTCTTTTAAATATTACATTACGCTTGCCTACAGAGTCCTCCTTCAGTGTAGAGGACATACCACCAAACACGGAAACAACACTTGACGCTGACTTGGAAAAAAATACAAAGGTCGTTGTCTCTTACCTATATTGTTAGGTTTGCCTACATTCACTTCTGTCTAACAAATATCACAGTTCAAGCAGCTAGTTAAAGTCGTGAAAATTTGAATTAAAATCATTTTAGTTGTTAACTATAGTTGGTACAAATTTCTTATTGGATATTATTTTGTTGTTACTTCCAATTTCGAACCTGGAAATGGATTATGAGAATGCCTGCTGCTACCATTTTAGACGTAACAATTAAAATTAATTAATTTCAAAAAATACTATTACTATATATAAATATAGTGTCTGGTAATATTCATTGCTTTATTTGGTGTAACCACTCATACATTATTTTAATAACACCGGATGTTCAAATATTAAAAGATAATAGAAAGATGTGATTATTTAAAAAGTAATATACTACTTAGATATGATGAACCTAAGTCTATAGAGAGTATGCTCTGTATAAGTGGATAAACGCAAGATAATATACTAACCCCTCATTTCCCCAGGCTACAATATAGACGTCTATTACTCCGAGGGGCAGTAAAATAAACAAAACCCTTTACCGTTGTTTGTGAATAACACACTTGACTTTAAAAGGGAAATACTTTTAGTATTTATATATATATATATATATATTATATATATATATATATATTATATATATATTATATATATATATATATATATGATTTTTGTAAGAGGTTGGCACAGTTTCAAGATAAACATAATAGTAGCCTAAAAAAATTAAACAAGTTTAGAGGATCTTATATACTATCACGCTTCGATTGATGCAACGCGTTGGAATAAATAACATAATAATTGGTATTAATTTATGATAAGCTTATTTTATTCAAATAACTATCACTCTAATATCTAATACTATTTGATATTTATCAAATGCAAACATTAAATTTTTTTTAACTTTTATATAACAAAAACATTTTAATCCTATGTTACAATAAAATTGCAAGGATAATGACTTGTTGCACATTGAATTGCAAAACAAAGAATATGCTAATATATATATATGCATATACATATATAATGTGTGTGTGTCCCAAAAACCCGGCATATAAGATTAATCGTTTTTTTTGGAATCCACGAACGCCAAACAGAATATTTTAAAAGTGAACAAAGCTCCTCAACTCTTAAGCTATCGGACTTGGATTCTTATCTGGAATAATCCATTTTTGAGCAAAATATAACTTTGAGAATGTCATGAACTGTACAACCTTTTGGATGCTAGAATTAGCCAGGTCAATGAAACTACTTAGCATCTGGAACCTCCAAGATCTCGATTCACTGATGATTGGATATACATTGATTTCTTAGACGCATCTATTTCTAGATTCAGTTTCTGTGGTCAGTGTATTCTACTATTTTTGGATAAATTTAACCTTCAGAGGCTGAAAGAAGATTACAAATCTTTGAGATTTCTAAAACCAATCGTCCTTTTATTGGTCTACTAACCTATTACTACATATTTAACTAAAACTTTTAACCTTCATTTTAAGAGAAACACTAGTGGCTGGATTTAGCTTCATAGTCCTGGGAGCTACTGGAATGTGGGAATTCTCGTCTAATCCATTTGATATCTTCACCAACACCCAGGAAACTAACAAAAAATCGCCAACAAAATATTGACAGATAAATCTTTTTCCCGCAACAAGGAAAAAACTTTAAACTGTGATATCGTGTAATTCTCAGACCCATTAAAGTTCATATTCTACAATGTATAACATTTATCACAAAACGCCTTTAAATATATTAAATCTTAGGACCACAATATTAATTTTGCGTACGAAGTATCACGTATCCTAAAAAGTCTTATAGGTAATTTATATTTTGGTATGTATCCTTTAAAATTAAAAGTCTTTAATGATCTATTATACCTTTATTCTTCGCAAACATTTGGTTACTATGTCTAATCACACATGAATGCTCCAATTGGTTTCCAACAATATAAAACATAAAAAACCACTAAACGCTACATGGATGTGTGTTACGTGAATTCTAAATCAACTGGAGTCATTGTTGGTACTTATACAATAAGTATCGTATATATGTATAATCCAATTGCAGATGTAGGCCTAATTCCTAATTTTCTTTGTGGTAACTTTTAAATCTCTTACAAAAAATTTAGAGTACCTTAAAATGTAATCATTTTATGAAAATTATTTCAATTAATCATTACTTTGTAAACCTATTAAAAAAATAACATATTTACTCTAGTAAATGTAAACACAAAGTAATCAACGATTAAGTACTTATTAGTTTTTTTACTTCTTTGCTGTAATATTTGGATTAATTTTAACTTTTTCCTGTAACAGACTTTGGTTTGATGTGTGATTACTCTGATTATGCTATACAATTTAAGTTACGATTACTATGGGGCCTTCTTTATTTAAGACTTCTTTCTGACCATTATGTAACTGATCGCCTCCAAGTGACAAGTTATTTATTTATTTTTTGAGGGGCTTTCCCAACTGGACAGCTGAAGATGGTGTGTTCCACTTTGTCGGAAACGCCCGAGCAGTAGATGCAATCCGGTGAACCGGTCTTGCCCATCCGGTTCAGGTACGACTTGAAATAATTGCCTTGCTAGAAGGTTCGGGCGCGGATCGTTGCTGCGTCCTTGCCGATCTCGCCTTGTCTCTGATACATCGCCCTCCTCTCCCCTGCCAAGAGCTTGAAAAAGGGATGACTCCGGCAACCACCAGGACGGGCAGGCTCGGATACTGTCCGATAGGCGGAACACACCCGGAGCGAAGCTTGACGCTGAACCCGGGCGAGTCGCAACTATAGAATTCCTTGGTGAGAGCGTCTGCCCACACCTCGTCCCATAAATTAGTACGGACTGGACTGCAGACATCAATAACCGTCTTCTGCTGGACCGAGGGGCCCCAATACTGGCCATCAGCTTAGTAATATATGACCCACGTCCAGTTTATTGGTGCTCCACCGGCGTGACCCTTTCTGAGATGCGGAAACTCTACGATTTATATCATGCAGATAAAAAACAATGTACTTTTGGTCACTACACCTCTAATCCTCCACCATCCTCAGCCAGAGATCCTCAAAAGAAGACTCAGGACGCAAAGGTTTACGTCAGGGATCGTGCCTCTCTGCCTGGGGCGCCGAAAAGTAGGCGTGTCGCCCTGGTTGAGATGTATTTCCCCCCCGGGAGTTGGTACAGAGCATTCCTCTCAAATTCAAATGCCCTTGCTTTAAAAATAACCGCCAGTGATAACGTGCACAGTGGGGTGCCGTGCACGCTTACCTACAAACGATCAATCTTGTCGTGGAAGTCTGACCTGGCCTCGCTTGGGGTGAGGTAGCAACTGAAGAAAGTTACATCCCTACACCTAATCCAGACGAATACTCGGCCAGGTCCGTGACTCCGCACTATGACATCCTTTGAGTTCCAACCCAGAAGGCAGCAGTACCGAGACTGTCTGGGATCCAAATGCTTGAGTCCCTGTCCCGATACTGTTCGCTGACCAGGAGCGCCTCGGCACCGAGTTCTCGGACGAGCTGATTTAGAAGATTATCAGCCCCCACGATCTCTGAAGATTGGCCTGGTGTATACGGATTATTGGCCTCTGTCGTTGTGCATGTTTCAGTGTGGATCTAAAAAAACCGCTCTGACCAGAACCAAGTAAGTGACTAAGAGCATATCCAGCAGAACCTGTCTCCTTGCAGAGGAAACAGGAGAGACTCGAGGTGCAGTCTTTCTTCTTTGCACGAGCCAAGAAAAAAGGAATTGCTTACCAGGAAGAGACTTCTTCGTGCAGCATTCGTGCTGCAAATGCTTCAGCAGCAACAGGAGGATGCCAGAAAGGAGGAGGACCTGTCACTGAATAAAATTAAAACTCTTTTGAAGGAGATGGCCAAGGCTCTCCTTACTCAAAGGAATGTCAAAAAGGCGATAAAGGACGGATTTCCGAAACTCGATGACCTTCCAAGTGACAAGTAGCCTAATCAATACTGATATTAATTACTTTACTAGTAAGTCCTAACATGGCTTTTATTTACTAGGTATTGGTGTCTTCTTTATTTAATACTTATATCTGACCATTGTGTAATTAATTAGCTAAAGCGATAAGCAGCCTAGTCGTCACTGATGTTCAAGTCTTGGTGTGAGATGCATTTAAGTTACATGTAAAATAATTTTTTTCTTTCTTTAAGACTTTTATATGAACATTTTAAATTTTTTCTGAGCGTTATAAATATTCACGATAAAAGTTATTTCAGATAAGGACGGATGAAATGTCAGTTTAAAATCCCCCCCCACCCCCCCCCCCCCCCACCCCCCCCCCCCCCCACCCCCCCCCCCCCCCACCCCCCCCCCCCCCCACCCCCCCCCCCCCCCACCCCCCCCCCACAAGAAACTAATTTTAATAATTGCGCTTTCAATCACCACAATAAACATTTTATTTTAAGATACGTGTTTGATTGTATGCGAGCATACAAAAATATTTTTATTATTGTAAAAGTGTTATGTTCTATGAGGTGATAATATATATTAATCTTATTACAAAATTAAAACTTTAAAAGAAAGAGAAAGTGTTTATTTTCATTAAAGAATATTTTAAAATATGTTTAGTAAATAATGTACGTTACAAACAGCTAATTTTGTTTGAGGGATTTTCCCACACACGACGCACTAATTAAAAGTTATAATATCCTTTTTAAAGTAAGACATAAGTTTGGTAAGAGTATTTATTTAAGGGTATTATCAATAAAATCAACTCAATTTATGTAAAGGACTATTCAACTCCTTACATGCGGAGAAAGTGTCAGCAGTCTCAAGGGATGGAAGTAAAAGCGTTATCCGACAAATGGGTCTTCCACCTTATCAATACCCTAGAGACACTGTCCTCTATTTCACATAAACTCTGTTCTCCATCTTCATGCGGTAATCATGATTTAAAACCGTCATTTACCTCCTGAGAATTCTCAATAGACTAAAAAAAATGAAAGTGTTTGGAGAAAGTTACCAGAACTTATTTATATTTTAACACTATTTTAATCAACGCGTTGCTTTTTTGTTTTGCAAGAGGCATTTTGGACTGTCAGTTTGTATTTTATCAGTTTGGGACTCTCAGACATATTGGTTAGGTTAGGTTTATCATTACCAAAGCCTAAAACATTTCATATTCCGTTAAGTCCAATAGGACTTCTTAGGGTTTTGGTGATAAGCAAAGTCTGGACAGATTTGTTTGCTTAGAACCTAATAGGGACTCTCAGGCTTATGTGATAAACCAAATCCTAATGGGTGATATTTCGCATTCCTCGGCAGGACTTTGAGTGGTTCCTTAAAATAATTGTCATGCTATATTTCACTTTAGTAGCAGATCAACCAATTCGCAACACCTAGTTCCGAACATTGTCGTTGACTGGTATATGATTATTTTACAAAGCAATTGTCCAACATAGCGTTATCGAGGTTTTTCACAAGTGTATTCACCAACCACAAACAGACGTCAGGGAGGCATTGTCAGTATCATTCTGCACAATTAGATTTTATACACTTTATCTCTTTCTTAAATTTTATATACCCTTTTTCCAATTAATTTGAAAGTAGCTTTATTTCTATTAAATTTGACTACTAAAGTGAATTTATGGTTATATTATTGATAAAAATAACGTTTCACCGCATAAGACAAGTATAAGATTCATTAAATATGAAGATCACATTAAAGGATTGGCACATCACTAACAAATGTCGGGTATTAAGGTGCAAGGGTAGATCGATATAGCAGATCTAATCTAATGTGGGAGATCACTGTTGATGTTGGTAATGGTCCTTAAGTAATAAAATCAGTTGCTAGCCTAGACGTAAGGGCGTGCCACTTCTGCACGATTTGAGTGAAAAGGCTAAAACAGAGCTTGTGTCTTCTTTCAGGGATACATGACTGAGAATATTTAATAAATGCTTTCTGATAGATCTAGAAGAGACGACCACCCTACCCCCCACACCTTTATCCATGCAGAATATCCTGTCACTCATAATAGGTTAGCATATTAGACTAAGTGCGATTTCTCATCTTCTTGTCCTAAGAAAATTACAAAAAACCTACAATTAATTTTGACTTATAGGCGGTTATACTATGTAATTTGGTGTATTTATTCAGTGTTAGGAGCCCTTAGTACAATAAACGCAAATATGTATGTCGTAGTACTAACAGCTGATTAAAATACAAATTTATATTTATTATATTATATGTTTTTATTGAATTCTACCACAATAAATTGATGAAAATATAATACCAAAAATTACTAAAGATGAATGTGTTATATTTCACACCCCTTGGTAGTGGTTGATGCCCTTGTAATAGAGCACACAATTATAAATACTCTACAACTGACGTAACGGGAGAAACATTACAATTTACGTGACACTGAAAGCTATAAAAACAGCAATACGTTGCTCGCGTTTTACCTCTAGTGAAGATACTACATGTGTGGAGTAGGATGAAAACCCATAAAGATGAATATTTATTTTACCAACTGATATACAGTAGCAGATACGGTCGTAACGTACAATTATCTAAACGTATGGTGCTGTTCACTACTCTTGATGGCTGAGTGTGTTAGCGAAGGTTGGCTCTAAAATCGTTGTTGCTCGAGGAGCAGGATGAATGTAATTTCTGTCTGTGTAGCTAAAAACTAACTACCCAGTAGACAGAGTTTAGCATCAATGAATTTAAATATAATACATGTTTTACCTTGGCATCTTTAAGTGCATTATTGTCTATTTTTACATCACTGTCATGAGTAATCTTAATGAAAACAAAAAAATTAATAACAAGTAATAGATTAATGTAGAACAACGGGTAACATGTGACATATAACAAACCCTAAATATCCGTAGGAAATATTAATAATGCTTTTACCTGTAAATCATAAATTTGCATGGAATTTCATTTCTATACAAAAAAGTGAGATCTATTATTGAGTCTATCCATGGGGTTTGGTTGAGCGTCATTAAAAGCCCCATCATCCAATAGGCTGAGACAGTTTTTCTTTTGTCTACGAGGGGGTAACTAAACATTATTTTCCCTGTATGATTTTTTGCCTCTTCAAGGGGTATCCTAAGAATGAATTTAGTTACGGCCATACAATTTTGCATACAGCCTCAACGAAGCTGTTACGCGGCGTGTCAGGTGTGTGGCGTACTCTTACCTTGTAAATATTGAGAAATTAAAAAAAATATATTATCCATCCTAATCATTTAACATGCATACTAGTTTGTGAATAAAAAGAATTAAAACGCGCCATAATTTTATTAGTATTCACCTTAATAACTGCAATAACATAGCTAAATGTTATAAAACTCCCTTTAAAAGACCAACACGTATAAGTGAATGTATATTTTCACTAAATTGAATCATGTTCAAGCAGGGAATGAAGTTTTGAAGTAAAATTTAAAAGACTTAAGAAGAAGTGTTTCCCCAGATATCTTACAGATAGTTTAATATATTTCTACGCCACGTGGTTTTAAATTGTAAGTGGTTGTATTTTACAAATGTAATCCTTCTCAGTTTTTATGATTCCCTATAAAACCGATGATAAAATGTACACGATAGCGTTATGCACTATCGTCGATCTCGATGTTTACTATATTAAACTAAATGTTCTTCCTTCCCTCAAAACCTATCGCTGAAAGGGTATTAAATTGTTAAATAACAACTAATGTTAATTATTGAGTCAGATAATATTGGTCTTAGCCTGACATATTTAAAAAAACTATTAATATTGAATAATGTTGGGACCGCAACTGCCAACATGGTAGTGTGGTGAAGAATCCAACTCTGTTTTAACTAAAACAATATCGTCAAATTGATGTGTGTGTATCAACTGAAGCGTGCAGTACGGACACAATTTTAGGGACTCACTGCCAACATGGTAGTGTAGTGATTAATCCCACTCTGTTTAACTGAAACAATGTGGTCAAATTGATGTTCGTGTATCAACTGACGCGTAAAGTACGGACGCAGTTTGGGGACCGCCACTGCCAACATGGTAGGGTAGTGATTAATCCAACTCTGTTTAACTGAAACAATGTGGTCAAATTGATGTTCGTGTATCAACTGACGCGTACAGTACGGACCGCAGTTTGGGGACCGCCACTGCCAACATGGTAGTGTAGTGATTAATCCCACTCTGTTTAACTGAAACAATGTGGTCAAATTGATGTTCGTGTATCAACTGACGCGTACCAGTACGGACGCAGTTTGGGGACCGCCACTGCCAACATGGTAGTGTAGTGATTAATCCAACTCTGTTTAACTAAAACAATGTGGTCAAATTGATGTTCGTGTATCAACTGACGCGTACAGTAACGGATGCAGTTTGGGGACCGCCACTCTCAACATAGTAGTTGAATCGAGTTTTGTTTACCTATACCACTGTGGACATCATGAATATTAGTCTATTTAACCGAAGATTATAACATAGGCACAGTTCAGTGAGGCCTCTACAGAAATGGTTTTGCAGTCGATGAATCGAATTTTACATACCTAATCGCCTACAGTCAATATGGTGTTTGTCTATTAACTGAAGCGTATAAGGCGGACATAGTTCAGGAATCGCAATTTTCAACATATGGGTACAGTAAATATCAGTACGGTACCTGAACCAGAGTCGCGTGTATTGTTGTGGTTTTACTGTGGCAGGGGAAATTCGTCTGATTTTTCCACAAAATAGATTTCTAATTTCCTGGAACACATTACTCTCGGTGCTTAGTTTTTCGTACCTTTACAACTCTATATTTTGACATGTTTCTGTGTTAACATAATACGTGGGAGTTGGTACTGCTATAATGCATTAACTCAGAAATGTGAAGTTACTAATACAGAAAGGAAAAAAGTTTTTTCTTCTACATTTTCATATGGTATTTTATATTTTTATCTTAACGTAAAACAAATATAAGTATTAATTTATACGTATAAATTTTTAAACTCTCATTAACGTTTAACGTGTAACATAAAATAAGTATTACAGTAAATACAATTCTTAAGTAAGTTAATTTCAGTGTAACCCAACAAACCGAGTCTCATCATTACAGTGACTCAGGGCAGAAAACAAACACGTAAACTACGCTTAGATAAGCTTATTTGGAACTTTCACTTTGTTGATAGTCTCCACGGACACAAAAGTCAGTAAGATGTAATCATAATATTAGCAGCCGGCTTGGTAACTATTTACGCAATGTGCTCTCTAAATCCAGTATATTGTTTGTTATTATGACAATACTAACTTTTCTGTAAATTCATAAACATGAAATGTCAGGAAAGGGGCATTGAAAAGACTATAATATCAAAACAGTTATTATTTAATGATAATAACAATCCAGTAAAAATATACATAATTTTGTGTTGCATAAATGATTACAAAAATTAGTAAACAAAATTATGTTACGTGTATTATACTTAATCGCCCATTAAAACTAATATTAACGTTTATATTTTATTAACATTTCTATTAAAGTTATGACTAGCGTAAAAACAATACATAACAATATATAAATAAAGTGGACAGTAATATGAGTAAAAGCTCGGTGAACCCAAGTATATTTACATGTATTACGTGTGTGTGTGTGTGTATATGTGTATACATACACACACAATATTTATTGTGAGGTTTAGTAGTAGAGAGGGCTTGATAACTACTAACTCCGCTTTTTCATTCCATTTCATGCATTATAACAAAATACTTTTTACTTTTACTAAAATGGTTATAGGTTATCTGATATATTTAATTATTTAATATATAGTGTAGAATGCGGATAACCATATTTTTACCTTTTGTGCCTATAGTCATTAGACCTTCTTCAATAGTCATTAGTCATATAGCAAATATTAAATAATTCAATACATTTTTTAGTTATAAAATAAATGCTTTAAAATTTTGGAAATGGCAGGCATAGTTGCTTTTGGAAGCAGCTTAAGCGTTTTTAGGTATGGAGATGATGTTGCATGGAAGTAATGTAACTAATTGTATTGTCTAAAAGGTATTTGGTTTATGTTTAAATTCCAGGCAGATACTCCTCTACAAGGCCTTCTGGTCTAATTCTACAGGGGTCAACTACCTCTGCTACACATTTTTCACTTTGGGGAAATTCTTCCCAGAGGAAAAGTTCTTTGTGCACATAATGTGGTCTCTTTAATCTACGTATAAACCTTGCAGTGTGCTTAGACACCTTCATGATATGACCTGCACCTTTTGTTTTATTTTATAATTAAACTGACGTTTATATAAAACCTATTATTAAAAGACTAAATGGTTGAATTTAGAAATAACAGTGTTGTCCCACGGTAATTAACTAAATAACTCTTATTGTAGAAAATCAAATTTACTTGAAGCATTGTTACGGATAAGGAATTCATAATTTAATAAATTATTCTCATTGAAATGCATCGAAGGTCTGAAAGGGGAGATCTCAAGGAATGTCAGCAATTTTACCGCCTCCCATTGTGTACCACTAACGAAGAATTACTACTACTGTTTTTTGTTTATAAGGGACTTGAGTCCTTGATTAATGCTCCTTAATATTGCAATAGATTTTTTTATGATGGAGTTAGTAAGAGGCTTTGGAGGATGAAATTAAGTTATGCTTGTGGTGTAGGTCAGTGATTGGAAAACTGATAAAGAAAAGAATAAAATTAAATAGCTTTCGTTAATATACATGTGCAATAAAAAACGACAGTACGAATATATACACCCATCTTACTGGGTTACTTATAATACTTAAGACAACATTGATTCAACGCAGCATTCAGTGATTTACATCCTGTAAGGTTTTGTAGGGTTGGTTTAGTTTAAGATTAAGGTTGTGACATATTTTGAGCAAGGGTTGCTGTGAGAGGATTTAATAATAGGTTAGATTGGCAGTACAAATACCCTCAAAATGAACCAACACATTTATTTGTGACAACATTTCATTAAATTGATTAATTGATTGCGTCAATCGACATATTAAGCACAAAACTTAATGTCTTAATACTTTGAAGACTATATTTAATATTAAATTATTCATTACAATTTATTTTGAATTTTAATTCATTATAACATTTTACTAGTAATTTTGTAGTGTTGCAATAATAATGAGTTCATGGACTAACATGAGAAACTTTCTTTTAAAATAGCTAAACATTTACATGAATTTATATTTTCGAAATTGTGAACATTTAAATAGATATGGAATTGAAAATGATTAATGAACCCTAAAAATATACTAAGTTCTTAAAATTACTTACATTTTATTTCACATCACACTTATTACGCCTAGAGATATTTTTCGCACACGAACACAAAAACACTCCCGAAACTTCACTTTTCGAATTCCCCCCGGCCTCCACTACCACCTCTCCTCCTTGTTCTTCAGTTTTTGATGTTCTTTCTCCCGCCAGCTCATTGACCACGCCTCTGCCAAATCTCTCCATCATAATTGGTGAGTAAAACAATTTTCCATATCAGCATGGCTGTCCCTTACATTGTCGCACGGTTTTTACAAATAAGCATTTCCTGTTTGTTCACCATCGGCGTCTGGGCGGATGTGCGTATTCAGTTACATCCGGAGGATGTTTGTATCGAATTGTAATACAAAAGACTTCCTTTCCAGCAACTATCTGCACATTGATTCTATGAATTTTATATTGCTAATAATTACATAAGTCTTACATTCCCCTGGCTTAATGACGATTCTACCTACGAATCGTACTTATTGTCTAATGTACGTTATCCATTGGGTAGTCAACGTTCATGTACTGTAGGCTTCAGGAATTTTATTTTGATGTTGTTAATGTGGATGAAGTAGAGGGTCTATAAAAGAAGTAGTGTTATTATAGAAGTCCAGGCTAATAAAATGTACAAAATGAGTTCCATGTTGTTTACTATGTTTTTGTCGTCGTGCTTTAGCTGGAAGTGGTGTTGTCTTTGTAGATTGTGAACAAAGCAGGTGAATGCGCAGGTAGCTCGGAGAGTAGGTAGTGTTGTTGTATTGAGAATGCTGTGTAGACATCTTCCTTGTTGTCTGCCAAGTCATGTATTTGGTGTTATGTCGCAATGTCACAACACCATTCGAAGAAATCTCCGACGAACGTGAGCGATCTTCTGTTTCTATCTGGTTGCTGGTCTTTGGATGAATGGGAGGTGTTCTGCTACCATTTGTTGATGTATGAGGGTTTGTAATGTGGGAAAGGTTGTTCTGTATCTTGAAATAGGTTTGGGAGTTGTTGAGGTTTTTAGGGCAGAAATTTAGAGAGGGTTCGTATTTTAGGTAAATTTTGCTGTGTGTTGAAAGGAATTTTGTATAATATAGGGATGGAACTGGTATAAGGTAGTGTCTGGGACATTGGAGTGAAGTACGCTCCTTTGAAGATTTGTACTAGAGGCTTATTGGGTTCTTCTGTGTTGTGGGTTGATGTGCTGGCAAAGGTGGTCGAAAGAGGCATGGCAAGTGCTGTGAGTAGTAGAAGGAAGTGCTGTGAAGACTTCATTTTTCTCGTGGGTGGTCGGGATCGGTTAGAGTGCTGTAGACTGGTGTCTTGAAGATTGGTGTCTTGTAGACTGGTGTCTCAGGTTGTAGTTGGCTTTTTGGTGTCGTAATTCTAAAACTTAATATCTACAGGTTACATATACATTTTAGTTTAATATTTTATAATTAATACACATTTATGCCTAAGGTTTTTATTTACAGAAATCTTTTAATGACCTCTCGATGGTGTGTCGTATTTCCATAGGTCTATGTAATAATATTTACTAAGCATCTTGGTCTCTAGTGTTCTTAAATAAGGTTCGATATTATGTTAATTTTAACGATACTACGCACTTTAGTTTCTGAGGAATATGTAATGTCCCTTTTTTGTGCTTATTGTCCATAGTCATTATTATGATCATAATATATGTTGCCCAAAATGAAGGCTGTATAGTCTGTTTATGAGCAATATTGCCGTGCTAATACATGCTATTTAGATATATGTTACTTTCCTTCAATGTTAGATTAGCTATGTAATAATTAAACATGTTATATAAGTCATTTACATGTCATATATTGAAGTATTTGTTTATCCTAGGATTATATAATATAGAACATGTATGTCTCTTTCTTTGAGATGCATCTCAGGAAAATTGAGTCCTTGTAGGGTATATTATGTTAACACTGCTATCTACTAACTTAAATAAATATGATATATGTAGTACACTTTATCATATTTTATATTCTTTATTACTAGGCTATGTATACACGTATCCCTCAGGTAAGTATAATATGTACGTTGTGTCAAGTTAGAGTACGCTATGTTATTGTAGTAAACGAGTACGTGGGAAACATTACTTGCATACTAAGCTGTCTGAACCACCAGGGCCCTTGACGACCCAGACACACCGGTACGAGGCAATGCCCCCTAGTCATAGTCACAACACAGTCGGTGTAGTATAGCGTGGGAAGTTAGTTGAGTTAGCAGAAAACTTATCTGCCTGGGAGACATACCAGAGTCACGGTCAAGTCTTACTAGCCAGTCTAAGTACGGTTACCGTGGGTTACAGGCTCTGCTCGTGTCGTGTCGTGTGTGCTGTGTTAGTGTCCTGTGTATTGGGATTATCTATACCAATATCTTTGGTACGTGTAAACCTATCACTTAATCACTAAATTACACTAAACCTCACATTAAAATACAAAGTTAGGCGTTTTAATTTTCTAAAACTTTTATGTCTTTATTCTCTATCGTTTTCCGACACAACATCGAGATTTTAATATACATTTTTATTTCTGTTAGACTTACTTCAGTGGACTCTCAAGGTTATAAAATAACGTAATCATTCAAACCGTAATCAAGTTAACCGGTCTCTCAAACTCCTGGAGTATAATACCTATTCTTTAAAGCGATTCTTCCGTGACTATGTAGTAGCTTTTTACCCTCATATATTATGAAATTATTGCGAATATACTTTTCACTCTCTTCAAATTTTACTACAAGGCAGTGAGTGCATAGTGAGATCATGAGAAATATTGTATATATTATTCTTGAATATTTTATTATTGCTCAAGTCCCTTCATATTTGTTTTATATTCTCTTATAGAATAATTTTCATTCTAGCAACATGTATTGGTTGTTCTGTTAACCTTCCCCTGTGGTAAATTTCTACTGCATATGTCACTTCGTAAATTTTTTTTCTTGACAACGAAAGGACCTCTAAATGGTGTTTGAAATTTACTATATTTTTTTGTGTGGTCTTTTGGGAAATGGACCAAGACTTCATCATCGCCGGGGTTTTAAATCCAAATGAGTTTTGTCACAGTCAAAGTATTTTCTTTTGCGCTTCCTGGGCTTTTTTCATGATTTTCGGCATATCTTTGCGTATTTGCTCTAAAATTTCTATATTTTCCAACACCATTTTTTCGGGATTAACCTGTAAATATATACAATCAGACGGTAAGTTAGCTTCGTAACCAAACATGAGGTAGTGCGGTGTGTAGCCTGTTGAAATGTTTACAGACGTGTTGTAGGCAAAGGTAACTATTTGTACGTATTTTGACCAAGTTTGGGGTTTTTCCACAACGTAATGAGATATTGCCCTTGATTAGCGTGTGGTTGTATTTTTCAACCGCACCTTGTACTTGTGGACATATAAGCAGCGCCTGGCCTTTGTTCAATCCCGAGTGCATTTAGTAACTGTGAAATTACAGAATTCATAAAGTGCGTTCGTCTGTCATGATTAATAATTCTAGGAAATCCAAATGTGCAGAATAGATTTAATAATTTTTGCGCTACTCCTGTGTTCGCATCTGCATTTCTACAAGGGGTTGCAAATTGCCATTCTAGTGCAGGCATCGGTTGCAACTAGGATATATTTGTAACCATTACTTTGTGTAATATTACCTACAAAGTCTATTGTTATTCTGTCAAAGGGTTTTATGGAGGGTGGAATAGGTTGTAGTAGGCCGTAATTTTTGTTCGTTTTTTGGCCTACGTAGTTGACATTCTTCACAAGGATTTTGTATATTGGAGGATATCACGGTACATATTCGGCCAGTGATATCGTAATTTTATTTTTGAAGCTGTTTTGTAATGTGATAAAGTGTCCACCCGTGTAGGGGTTGTCATGGAATATTTTTAATATTTCTTGTGTTTGTTTTTTGGGGTATAGCCAATAAGTTTCTAGTTTCTTGTCCGTTGAAGGTTTTGAAATATAACAATCCATCTATTTCTTCGTAATTTCTTGAAGCCCGTCTGATTTTTTTAATTACCGCCTCAGGTGAGGTCATCGCAAGGCGTATTTGTTTTAAATAAACTGTCTTGAGCTTGTAGTAGGGGTAGATTTGGTCTGTATTAAAGTATTGACAGTTAAACACACGTTCCGTAAATTCCTTCATCCCGAAGGTTGTTCTAAAGGATTTCTGCTTAAGGCGTCTGCTAACACGTTTGTAGCGCCACGTTTATGTTTTTTACTACAATGTCGTAGTCTGTTAATGACAGTGCTTAATCTGTTTAATCTAGTGGAAGTGTGCTTAAAATTGTTATAAAACTGTAATGCGGCACAGTCCGTATAAACTGTTGTTTGTCTACCAAGCGTGAATTCTCTGAAGTAGTTCACAGCATAGGTTAGTGCTAGCATTTCACGTTCAGCATTACTGTAACGCATTTGGGTATTTGAATATTTTTTTGACATGTAATAAATTGGGTACATTCTATTATTTTCTTCATCTAACTGTACTAACGCTGCTCCGCATCCAATCAAACTGCTATCTACATAAATGTGTGCTTCCCTGTTGTCCTTCCAATGTGATAGTAATGGTGGGTTTGTCAAAATTTTGTTTGATTTTTATAAAAGCCTGTTCACATAGATCCGTCCATTTATAAATGCCATGTTTTTATTTTGAATCTTTTATTATCTCAGTAAGGGGTTGTGCTATTTTGGCATAATTTTGGGATGAATCTGCGGAAGAATCCTGAGCATCCTAAAAATTGTCTCACTTGCCTTACACAAGTTGGTCTTTTAAATTCGGTGATAGCTTCTACTGACTGTTTTTGGGGTAAAATGCCTTCCCGTGATACCTCGTGTCCTAAAATGTTTACACTTTTGTAGAGAAATTTACACTTTTTTGTATTTAGTTTCAAATTAGCTTTTTCTAGTTCTTCTAATATAGTTTCTAGATTATGTAAGTCATTTTCAAATGAGTCACCATAAACAAATTAGGTCATCCACGTAACAGATGACTTTATTATAAAGGTGACGGTTTAATATCGCATTCAATTCTTTACTAAATAATGTGGTTGAAGTTGAAAGTCCCATCGGCAGTCGGCAAAACTGTAGAAGTCTATCAGGTGTTTTTATGGCTAGGATATGCCTATCTTCTTTCCTAACCTCCATGGAATAAAATGCATTTTTAAGGTCTAATTTTGTAAATGTGTGCGCTTTGTTTCAAAGAGCTTTAAAAACCAGGTTTACTGAAGGAATGGGGGTGGGCAATCTGTTTTCAACTGTGCATTAACCTTCCTGAGATCAGCTACCATTCTGTCGCTTCCATCTTTATTTTTCACTAAAAATACTGGGCTTGCATATTCTGTGTAATCCTGACATTCCTCTAATATTTTTGCTTGTACTAAATCGTCCAATAATTTGTTTAATTTTTCCCTTTCTGTTTTACTCTGCCTATACGGTGGTGAGTTTACAGGTTTCGTATTTGGTTTTAATTCGAGTTGAACAGGAGGTATGTTTGCAGGAGTTAAATCGATTACCTTTGTTGTAAAATATGTGTCTGTATTTTTGTAAAACGTCAAGGACTTGTTTGTGTTCTTGGGAGGGTTAAATGTGGTGAGATATCAAATACTATGCCGTCCTTTATCTGTCAATATTGTTTTTTCCTGTGTCAGTTGTAGTGGTATGGTGTTCCAGGGTAGGCTGTGCTTCGAGAGTTGGGTAAATGTATATGTCCTATCGTAGTATGTGCGGGTAATCCTTTTTGGGAAATTTGATGCGTTATAAATATTTACAATTGTATCTGTACCATCTTCCCCTTCTGTAAGATATGCATGACATTTCTTTTTTATTTCTTAGATTTCCTATCTGTTTCGGATGGCTGTTCGAGACTCTATACCTTTTAAAGAGCTAATCCTAATGTGCTGATGTGGTGCTATAATTATGTCTTGTGGGGCTGTTACCTCTGTTACTTGCTGTACTTCTAATTCCTGTGTGTTTTTTTTAAAATTTCTTGATGTCTAACTGCCACTGTTCATTCATAGGTATTATATGTTCAATCTGATATTTGGTAATTTTTATTGTTTTATTTTATTTTATAGTTTTAACTCTCCACGCAGTTCTGAAATAGGAATATGTTTTCCTACCAATATAGGGCGCTGTTTAGATCAGGTGTCACATAAAACGTGTCTTCAAGTATTACTTTGCCAATTTTTATGGCGATCTTTGTTGAACCCAAAACTGTTAATGGTATACCGTTAGCCGATATCAACGAGGGTATGGTTGCTAGTATTTAATTTTGTTGCAACAAACTAGGTCTGCTCTAATAATGTTTATGTTACATCCTGTATCTATAATGCAGGTACTGGATGTCGAGGGTTTGTGGTCAAGGCTAACGTCTATTGTTAGGACAGGTATCTTCTTCGTAGTTTTATTTTCGCAATTAAATATGAGTTCATAAATATCCTCTAATAATAATGTTTTATTTTTTCCTCGGTCTGTGTATCCTGTCTTGCGTTATTTCTTGCAAGTTAGTACAATCTATCATATTCTGTTTCTTTCTGTTGCTCTATGTGATTTAAAATCTGTATAGTGTCTATCTCAATGGTTTCTTCCAATCCAGTATGTGTGTTTACCTCCCCCATACTACAATCTGGGTCCTGTTTTACGTGCGCTACTATCTTTAATTACGCTAGGATTTTATCTGTTCTGTGAAATTTTCTGAGACTGCAAGGTTTCTTGTAAAAACTGGGGTTCATTTATATTTGTTGTTGTCCCCCGAGGGGTTTGGTTCGCTTAGGGTTGCGTGTTTGGATTGAAGACAGATTGAAGTTTTTATGGTGTGTATAGGCTTTTGCATAATAGGTTGTTCAATTTTCTTCCATCTTCTTTAAGGGTGGGAATTCTTGATTATAATCTATGTGGCTTTAAATATCACTTCTGAAAACTGGTCTTTCCAGGGGTTTGATAGTGGTATTACTTTGGGGTTAGTTGGAGTAGTAATGTGTCATAGACTTTATACATTTGTAAGTTTGTCGATTCCTTTGGTTAAAATCTATAGTGTTATTTGTTTTTCGCTTTTAGTAAGGGGGAAGTTCGGTAAGGGTTAGTATAACCTCCCCCTATTTCCCGTTTTTTTGTTGATTCTGTTTATAATAATTAGACTTGTAACATGATTTCGATTATTGTGGTTTGTTCGCTTGCAGTACCTGCAGAACAGCTCTTGTGTAATTGTTGGTTTTAGGTTGCCAAGCGGTTTACTTTGGGGTTGAGAAGTTAATGAAACGTTGCTTGAACCAGCATTGTTTAGTATTATGGTTGTCTTTACGGCAAATAGTTGCAATACCTATTTTGTTCTAGCAGGTTGTATTTGGGAATGGTTTTGTCTTCTCCTATCACTGAAAGTAACGTGTTTAATCATAGGTGGCCTTTGGGTTTGTTTGGGGTAGTTTGAGCTTTCCATATATCTATTCTGGTGGAGGACTAGGTGTTCTATCATATCTTGGCTTATATTTTGAGTTTTCATACGGGGATGGAGGACCTTTCGTACCTGTGGTTATGATTTGAAATATGGTTTGTAGTTAGGGTAGCTACTAAATTGGTTAGGGTGTTAACTTCTGTTTGTAGTTTATGGATGATGTTTTGTTTCATATAAGGGTGTACTATAGGGTCTGTTTGCTGCAACCCTATTGTACCTTTCTTTGTTTTTCATTTGTGTTAGAACTAGCTGATTCTGTAATTTTTAAATTATTCTCTAGATCACTTAAGGTGTCGTTTTTCAGGCCTATAACTCGTTCACAGATTTCTGGTTTTAGTCCCTGTATGATAAAAATGTTATAATTTGCTTGTCCTGTATTGTGGGGTCATATCTTCCGGCATGTTGTTAATATAATCTAAAAAAATAGGTTAGTGTTGGCTCGTTCTCTCTCCCTGTATTTTGTGTTCTAAAATCATTTGTAGACTCCTGAGTTTGTTGCTTTAATGGAGTGAAAGGCGATCTATGAAACTTTTAGCAAGTTGATCCCATTGTATGGCTACCCCTCGTTGTTTTTGCTTGTAGTGTTTGAACCAAGTTAGTTGCTGTGCCTGATAAATGCGCTGGGAAATAAATTAACTTTTAGTGTTGTCTGTCCATCTGTTTGAAGTTGCTTGCCACTAGGAATTTGTCTAAAAAATCTTGTGGATTTTCGCTCTGGAGACCTGTGTAAGTCCAGCAGATATTAAACGGTATTTTTTTCCCCCATGGTTACTGTGTTCGTTCTGTCAGGTAGTGTGAGTGGCTCGTAATGTTGTGCTAAGGTTGGGGGTGCTTGTGTCTTGATGTCCGCCTCAGGGTTATGTACTATGTTCGTATAAATTTGTTCTCTGCACTAGAAAATCCTCGATTGTAGCTAGATCCTTATAGTTTTCCCTGTCCTCGTCACTTAGGTGAGTTTTTCGTGTAGTTAAATTATTAAATATGGTTTTAAATATTAGGGTGACTTGCGCTTATACGTGTTAAGTTCTTAAGTTGCCGCTAGGATAGGTCTGAGGTCTGCTACAGTGTCTGTGTCTCTAGATGGTATTCCAATTTTCATTTAATATTTTTATTATCGTCACTTTTGGAAGTCCTATATGTGTCTAATGGTATTAAATCTTCATGTAGTATGGTTTCCATTTAATTATACATGTCCATTGACGTACCTCGTTAGTTTACTTGGCGTTACTCTAATTACGGGTTTTGAAAAATATTTTTGAGTTATTGGAAATTTAATTTGTCTTTTAGGTAAATGAGTGGTTTGTCACTGAAGTAGGCTATTTTAGTTAAATACTTTCTTATGAATATTATTTAGTTCTAATTTTTACTAGTAATTTTGTAGTGTTGCAATAATAATGAGTTCATGGACTAACATGAGAAACTTTCTTTAAAATAGCTAAACATTTACATGAATTTATATTTTCGAAATTGTGAACATTTAAATAGATATGGAATTGAAAAATGATTAATGAACCCTAAAATATACTAAGTTCTTAAAATTACTTACATTTTATTTCACATCACACTTATTACGCCTAGAGATATTTTTCCGCACACGAACACAAACACTCCCGAACTTCACTTTTCGAATTCCCGGCCTCCACTACCACCTCTCCTCCTTGTTCTTCAGTTTTGATGTTCTTCTCCCGCCAGCTCATTGACCACGCCTCTGCCAAATCTCTCCATCATAATTGGTGAGTAACAATTTTCCATATCAGCATGGCTGTCCCTTACATTGTCGCACGGTTTTTACAAATAAGCATTTCCTGTTTGTTCACCCATCGGCGTCTGGGCGGATGTGCGTATTCAGTTACATTCCGGAGGATGTTTGTATCGAAATTGTAATACAAGACTTCCTTTCCAGCAACTATCTGCACATTGATTCTATGAATTTTATATTGCTAATAATTACATAAGTCTTACAATCCGTATGTGAATTTCACTTCCGTACCGTACTAGTTATACTAGTATATATCACATTTCATTTTGAACTACCTAGTGTATATTTAAAAACAACACGAGGATTCAGAAAATATGTTTGGTTTAATTTCGTCAAGGTCGAGTGCAAATATAAAACTAATGTCATTATCTTCTTCAAATTGGTTCAATCATTGGTTGATTCACAACTTTTTTGTTACGGAGATACTATATGATCAGCTCATCCGCATATAATAAACTGCAAAATAATTTTGTATTTTATTAGACTACATTAAATTCATTAGCAGAAGTTTTTAAACCTTTAAAGAAAACAATTAGTTAAAATCTAAAATAACTAATGGTTTCCCCTTACAGAATTTACACTCTTTAAAAGTAAACAAATTGAAAATAGTGAGTACACTAATCAAATATGTGGTTATGAGGTCGTAAAACTATGTTTAAGCAGGGCAGTTAATTATATTTTTCTTTATTAATTAATGTTTCACAAATTTTGAAGGCCAAGATGGGATTTTTAAACTTGTTAACTGGAAATTTTCAAATAAGAATAGGCTTATATCCATTCCAGGGTCTATAAAACGTTTTACGTAAAATGTTATACTTTAGTACAATCGGTTGAAAATTTTAGGCGTTAAAGCAAAATAAAGGAACAATAAAAAAAATAATATTATAGCTGATATCAAGTTATTATTAATGTACGTGCCTGACAGTTGGATTTTAACTTTGTAAAGCTATATTAAATACGATAGATATACATTTAATATCGTTGAATTTAACTGAGAATAATGACCCGCTACTACACTAAACCCTATTTCTATGAGTAGAGTACTTCCCTATGTGTCAGTATTGTATCTACGCTACACTGCAGAATGTCACATCTACTTAAGACTGCTCTATCATAGTTATCTGCACCATCATATGTACTCTAGATTATCATCAGGCTAGATTAAAGTGGAGCTTTAGTTCATCAGTGTTACTATATTTATGTTATTGTATTTTTTATAATATTTGTTTTTGAAAATAGTTTTTAGAAATTAAAGCGTTAATTAATAAAAGGTATAAAAGAATACAAACAACCATAACCATTGTATCATAATATCAGAACAGGAATACTTGTGGCCCCTACGTTAAATGAGTAACCCTACGGAAATATAGCAGTAGATTGTGGAAGAATCTCACAGCTGGTAATAAAACTTCATGCTGCCCAACAACGTGTGAAGAACCACTTATATAACTTACCTCTATGTGCCCTTTGGAATGTATTGTGCGCGTACTGGCAAAAGTATGTTTTACCTGTATCTCACGTGGTTCACTTATGTGAGTCAAAAGAGTATATTATTTACTTTAATGTAAATTATTTCGTATATATTATTTTTTCACAAAGCAATTATGAAATAAAAATGACATATATGTCGTGATCACTTTCAAATAATGGATCACGTACACGTAGTAAAAGTAGTTTTTATACATATGTATATATTTAGTCTTTTATGATATTTTCCCTACAATCCCATCTACTGAATAATGAATTTATAAACGCCCAAACATTAAGGTTAGTTTATATTACGTAATCTATTCTTTAGTGTATTAACAATTTAACCTTTTTTTAAAGTTTAAAGACTCAAGACAAAGGTAACATGAGTATTGTGTTTGTCATATGGCGTATTATTATAAACAATTTAGATGTTATTTCAAAGTTGTGTTCTTAATCTTTAGGGTAAGGACTGTTAATATTTATAAATTAATGAATATAATATAATTTAATTTAATTATTTATTATTTAATTAATTTAATTTAAATAATTAATATGATTTATAAGTTTATCATTACACAACAGACAATTTGTAATTACTGTTTTTTCTTTTTTCATTTTTAAATAACTAACCCATTTTATTACGTATTACTTAAAGACTGACATATTGATACAATTTATTACAGCGTGATACAGCGTGAAAAATATAATGTTCGTAACAATGTGACAGCTGCAATGTGAATTAACATCGATGTGACATTTCCAGGTTTCCTGTTTTATTTGTTATTGTTTGTACGACTGACGTTTGTTTGTTTACGTCATTATTGTGCTGGACGTTTCAATTATTTCTTTCGAATTGCGTTTGTTTGTCGGTTGTCGACCACAAAGTATTTATACTCGTCGTTAACTGTGATGTGCTCGTTATAGTCTTCAGTACTAATGCCATTATTTAAAATTGTTTTAGTTTTTTTATTTAACCTGTACAGATAATAATACAGGATTTTTAAAAAGGACTAATTATATTGAAAACACACACACACACACACACACACACACACACACATATATATATATATATATATATATATATATATATATATATATATATATATATATACATATATAAATTTTTATAACAATATGCATTCTTTTATCCTTCCTTATATTGATAACTTCATTTATTCATATTCCATCATATTCAAATGTGTCACCTAGTACAAATTGTCACGGTTTCAATATCTTTCGAAACATTTTTATTACTCATTAATGCAAATATAAATAACCCTACGCCTGGAGATTTAAAATATTATATCTTTAGTGAAAAAATAACCAATGTATCATAAAACTATTTTATAGGCAAAAATAAACAAATAATGCCAGAAATGAGCTTTTATATCTTTCCCAGCTTATTAAAACAGCGATACTGTTGTAGTTAACTCAACACCACATACAGAAAAGGTTACAGTGACTTTATATACTGGAAAAGATACGATTTGTAATAAAAAAATATCAAAATATTTCTTTGGATGTAAATATCCACACCTTAAAAATGGCAAACAAATATTTCTCACATGTATTACATCCCAAATTCACAACTAACTATTCTTAATTTTTACACCCTTCTATATCTCGCCCATAATCCCATTCTGGTTAATTATTTTGCATCCGGAGTGACCTTATACAGGATGATGAAAAGTTTTTTTAGACGTTTTAACCCAATTGTTACAAAACAACTGATTAATTATTTACATAATATTTTAAGGACTTTCCAGGAATTCCGAAAATTTTAAGTTTCCTTAGTTCACAAATATTGATACGCTAGTAAGTTTTAATATTAAAATACCCAGTTCCAGAAAACTCATGGAATCATTGGACTAAATCTCAAAGAGGACAAAATTTTTGCCATTTTTATAGAAAAAATACGACTTATATCGTATCATACATGTACGGTCTCCTACATTAATTATTACCCAAAGCACAGCCTGTGTTGGCCTAAATTACCACCTGTAGGAAGGGCACGTTCGGCAACAGCTTTCAAGTTAACTCTGTAACTGTAACTTAATGGCTCAGGTAGTTGTTCACAGTTTCTATACCAGACTGTGTATGAACAATAATTTTCTATGTGTCATACTACCTCGAATATAAGATTAGTTATGAGCATTATATTATTAAGGTTATAACAGCTAATAAATAACAATATATAATATGTAGATTTATACATAAAAATTAATTTAATACATATTTAATGAAAAAGGAATGAAATAGATAATTGGTAGTAAACTATTGACAGTGGAGCTAAAGATACTGGACACTAAGCCTAAAATCCGGACTTAGAAAATCTTCCATCGGTCTCACGGGATACAAGGATGATATTCTCACCACTTTGTCTTATCGTTACTCCTCCGGGAGTTCTATGGCAGATTGCCCGTATTAAATAATTACCTTACATTGAAAGACAATAAGGTTTTTATTACCATAACATATATTTGATAAATAATTTAGCATTCTATATTGATTTCCATCACTCTCTTTGAATATTTAATATTATTATATGCATATGATATTATTGTATTAGGTAAATATATATATATATATATATATATATATATATATATATATATATATATATATATAATTTCAATAAACATTGAATCACAAAAAGTACTTGCTCCGCCGGGAGTCAAGTATATATATATACATATATATAATATATATATATATATATATATATATATATATATATATATGTATATATATATATATATATATATATATATATATATATATATATATTAGTTGAAATACCAATATAAAATTAAATATTTTACAATTGAAATAATATTAGAGCATTAACAAAGGAACTGAAATACGATATTCCATTCAGACATTCCTAGGGAGGTTAACGAAGTAAGTAATCACAGTTTACAGAACACTTTCAGTTTCAGGTTTAAAGGCTTCTTTAGATTCACAAGGGGAATTCTGTTACCGCAACATTCCACACTTCCGCCAGCTTGCCTCTACTTAAACGTATACATAATGCTAAAAAGTTTGCGTCTGATGCTGCAGGTGTGAAATACCAAGCTGTGACCGGATTAGGACCATTACCCTTTATGACCTTATTCTTTTAGTTTAATGTTCTTCGATCACATACCAGTTATAGATATGGTTATTTATTTAATTTAAAATTAATATAAGACTGCACAATATGAATATCTCTGCAACTAAAATGATGTGATCAGTAAACTACATAGGGTCAGGAAGTACAAGTTTTTTGTATGTATTGATGCGCTAATCATGTAATGAGTACTTAGCAAACACTTATTAATACATAGCAGTGTTTGCAAAATATCAGAGGGTAACATATAGTAAGCGATTTGTTTGTATTTGAATTAGCACAAAAAGACAAGAATAAATCGCGTGGTCTTTCTGAACTTTTTCAAAACCTTTACATGAAAAAGACGTCTGAGAGATGTCAAAGTTGAAGAGATTCAGTGGTAAAAGAAAACTTTTCCTTGCTTATAAGAGCAGTGATGTAGATTTGTGGTTCCTTTTTCCTTAAAGATTCCACCTCCGCTTTTACGGTTCAAGATATTCTCACCTCCCTACAAATACGCACTTTTAACGCCAAAATCTTATATATAGCAATTACTGAGCCAATTTTTTTTAAATTAGTTGTATACTTCATATAATTGTTCTTTCATAAATTTTATTAACTAAAATCTATATTTAATTACATTATAATCAGGATTAAATATTTTTCAATTCAATTAAATATTTAAATGCATTTAGTTTATTACTTACATTCCCTAAATTCGTAGGGTCATCATATTATACGAATTACTCATTAAAACAAAATCTTTGCTAAGTAATTTTATTTTAAATTATCCAAACATGTGTGGCAATTATCTAAACAATATTAAATCAAAAATACAAGTATTTAAATTTATACAGATATTATGCCGGCTATTTGGTTGTAGTTCTTTAGTAGGTTTTAGTGGTTATTATAAAGTGCTGTTAAACTATTTTCAATTTTGAAACATTTTAATTTTGTTAGACTTTTTAAGATTTAAGAAATTAATACACTACTTTTATGTATATAAAAAATTAAAAGATATTGAATATATATTCGCACAGTGAAATAATTATTGTATTTATAGAATAATAATTCAAAAAATGAAATTAGTAGGAACATTTTCAGTATTTCACAAATTAGGTTAACAATTTCACGGGTTTATCCCTGAAGCTTTAAAACAAATTTCAGAAAATGCTATTTCTAATTCTTTCATATAGAAGTCTTACACATTGAAAATGGAGTATTAAAATAAATGTTTTACTATTTCTAAATATTAATAAATAATGTATACTTTATTTAAATTGAAAACCAAAATGAAACATTTGCATATATAATGTTTATTGGTAAAAATTTTCTTTATTCTGCCAGCAGATAAATATTGTGAGTATGTATCTCATTAAAATGTATAATTAAAAAATCCGGGAACTGTCCATATATTGTACTAGTACTGTAGTAGTACTGTACTATTGTATTCACATCTCAATACAATTATCACTTTTATATTTTATGATAAAAATGTCATATAATTTTAAACTGGGTTACAGTAATATCAGTAAATCACTTTATTATATCAATAAATTATTGATGCGTGAAAAAATATTCCTGGAATTATTCCTATGCGTATTTGATCCACGCATGGAATGTATTGAGAGGACAGTAATATTTAGGCGGACGTGGTAGCTGAGTAATAAAGAGCAGGACCAATTCCCGTATAATACCGATTAGGAGTTAAACTTTCATTGCCATTAAATTGGAACACGGTGCTTAATTTAGATACAAAGTTTTAAAAGATTTTACCATGGGCAATTTACAAGTATTTTCTATGAATAAATTCTGCCTTTGATTTACCAAATGTTTCAAAAGATTGGTTTAAAAAATGTGTATTAATTAACCTTTTACATTTAACCTAGAAAATATTTTTCTATGAAATATTTATGAAAAAATATCCAAATTTAAATAAACTTTAGAACTAACTATGTAATAAAACAATTACGACGCAGTGTGTGAAAAAAAGTATTAAAACTACTATTTTGGTTCAATAGTTTTGTGTTAATATTTTGGCATATGGATTGCTTCTTCCAATTTAAAATTTATAACTTCTCAAATTATGAGCCAAAAACCATTTAGTATTGTACTAAAGGACATCCTAGCCTTTCTAGAGAAATTCTTCCTAACAAAGAAAGGAATTTTCTAGAGGGTGATTATGGTATAGGTTAAAACAGGATTGTTTCAAAATAGAAAAACTTTTAAGCAGTACTTTTTCTAAGTTCATATTGTCTTATTATTTTACTAATCCACTCTCGGATGCATAAATAATAGTTACTCACACCTTTATAACCAAAATTATATAAAGGCCCCAAAAAGTCACCAATTCAAATTCAATAGCTGTGCTGCATGTTGGTAGCTGACACCGATTTAACATTCATCAAAATGTCTTCTATCTAGAAGTAAATATTTTTATATTTTCAGCACTGAAACTGCATTTACGCTACACTACAAAATTTGCAGCATCATATGTATAATAGACTATCTCCTCGATCAGAGAGTTTATTTAATGCTTCAGCACTGTAAATAAATCTACACTACACTTCACTATTTGCAGAACCATATGTGCAATAAACTAACCTATAATCATATTGTAAGATGCATTTTTGTGGACTGTAAATACAGGGTGATTCATGAAGTTCTCCCCCCACTTCTACAGCACATTGTACTAGTAAAAATAATGAAAAAATGTTATATAAACATAGGTCCGAAAACGCTTCGTTAGCGAGTTACAGCTAGCGAAAGATTTCGCCTGAATTCCTGGGTAAAGAGTAAAATAAAGCCATACTGAACTTTTGGAAAGGTTAATTAAGTAAGAAATATCGTGGATTCTTATGTATTTTTACCCGATAAAGCTAATAAAATAGGTTTCAGAACTGTACCTGTAGTAGTTTTTGAGGGATTCAGGGTTAAATGCAAAAAATTGGGGCACGAAACAATGTTTTTTTAAGTTTGATGTACAATAACTTTGTTAAATTGGTAATAAATACATAAAAGCAACAAACATTAATTGTAGAGAATTTAATTCTGAGAAAATTGATATAATCAAAGTCTAAAATAAAACAGAAATAAGTACCAAAAAATCGATTTTATTCAGTATAATACATTACTAGTTTTAAGCAAAATTAATCAGGTTGGGCCAACCGTACGCACCTTTTTATAATAGATGTTCGAAAATGAGGCCATCATTATCAATACATTTTGCAGCACGTTTGTGTATTGCTTTTGTTGCGTTTCTTAATTTTTCAGAACTTCCCTGTATCTGCACAGCCGAATCCATAATACGGGCAATTAATTCATCACGAGAATTCACTTTTGTCTTGTATACAATGTCTTTCATCCATCCCCAGATGCAATAATCCAATGGAGATAGATCTGGTGATCTTGGTGGCCAAGGGTGAGGCCCTCCACGACCAATCCAGTGTCCAGGAAATTGATTATTTAAGTAAGCAGAAACGGCACGTGAAAAGTGGGGAGGTGCTCCGTCATGCTGGAAGTACAAATTTTGTCTGAGATGTAAAGGAACATTCTCTAACAGCTGCGGCAACTCTTCTTGAAGGAAATGCAAATAGAACTCAGCATTTAGGCGTCCAGGTAATATGAAAGGTCCAATCAGCCGATTGTGCAAAAGGCCACACCAGACATTGACGCTAAATCGGTGTTGAAAGTTCTGTTCCACTACCTCATGTGGATTTTCTTCTGCCCATGAGTGTTCATTGTGCAAGTTATTGACACCATCCCGAGTGAATTGTGCCTCATCCGTAAACAAAATACGCTTGTAGAGTTGATTATTAATATTCAAAAAGTTGCAAAACTCCAAGCGAAGCGGACCATCCCCTAGCTGTAGATGTTGAACCTTTTGTTTATGAAACGGATAAAATGTGTTTCGATTAAGTGACCTCCACACCGTTGACTGTGAAACACCTATCCGCCTAGAAATACGTCGTGTACTTACACCTGGACTGCGATGAACAGCATTAATAACAATATCATCATCAAGTTGGACAGCTCGTTCATAATTGGTTCTAGTACTTGGTAGTGATCCTGTTTCCCGAAGAGTACGAAAAGTTCCTGAAATTGTTTTGGTATCTGGAATCCTCCTATTAGGATAACGTAGTTCATATTCTTCTACAGCAGCTCTAGCATTACCATTACAGTAACCCAAAATAAAAACCATATCAGCGTATTCCTCTGATGTAAATAAGTAAGGCATTTTTTTCGCTGAATAAACAATCTAATTATAATTCACAGAAAAATTGCATTTAATAACACGATTCACAGAACCCGATCTCCTGCTGTAGCTTGCAAAACACCACTAATACACAGTTCTAACGTAACAGTACAGAATACCACTGTTGATCAGCTGTTATTCGTGCGTTACCAACTTAGAAATTAATAAAACAAAAAACTGCATTTCGATGATTAGTAAACAATAATGGGAAAATGTTTGCTTAATTTATTTTCGAACATTTGATGTAAATTTTTATTTAAGAAAAAAATACAACGTAATAAAACATGATATTTTTATTTACAAACAAATTTATTTAACAGTTAATCTTGTTTTCTCAATTTATCTCATCATTAAGGAAGAAACATTTTGTTTTTGTTTTATTTTAACTAAATACCGTACGGTATTTCTTTACAGCTAGTAATGTATTATACTGAATAAAATCGATTTTTTGGTACTTATTTCTGTTTTATTTTAGACTTTGATTATATCAATTTTCTCAGAATTAAATTCTCTACAATTAATGTTTGTTGATTTTATGTATTTATTACCAATTTAACAAAGTTATTGTACATCAAACTTAAAAAAACATTGTTTCGTGCCCCAATTTTTTGCATTTAACCCTGAATCCCTTTAAAAAACTACTACAGGTACAGTTCTGAAACCTATTTTATTAGCTTTATCGGGTAAAAATACATAAGAATCCACGATATTTCTTACTTAATTAACCTTTCCAAAAGTTCAGTATGGCTTTATTTTACTCTTTACCCAGGAATTCAGGCGAAATCTTTCGCTAGCTGTAACTCGCTAACGAAGCGTTTTCGGACCTATGTTTATATAACATTTTTTCATTATTTTTACTAGTACAATGTGCTGTAGAAGTGGGGGGAGAACTTCATGAATCACCCTGTATATTCACGCTAAACTGCATAATTTTTAGCATCACATGTACAACCGTTTATTCTTATGATCAAAGCGCAGGATAAATGCTTTTGCACTACACGCACGCTACTCAGCACAATTTACTCTCTGTACATACTATAGGCTAGCTCGTCGATCAGTGTGTTTGTTCAATTTTTCAGCAATGTAAATATATCTACGCTTCTATATTTAAATAATATTTTTACTTAACATATTCTAGCGTTAGAAAGTATAATTCAAAAATTATAAAACTGATAAGGAACCATTTATTATCTCAAATAAAGTTAAATGTGGGGCCCTGAGCTAAATGAGTAATCCTACAAATATATAAAGGTTTATTTTACAACGCCTCAAAGCTTATACTAAATGTTCACGCTGCCCAACAATCTGTAAAGAACCACTGCACATTTCACTACCCTTTATGGGTGCTTTGGAACGTATTGCGCGTTTTCCAACATAAGTATGTTGAACCTGTGTAGGTATTACATTTGAAGAGTCACCTGATGATGAAACCTTTGGTTTCGAAAGGTCTAGCCCTAAAAATAAACAGTTTGGGAAAATATTGTTTAAATTAACATTTAGTAATAATTCGAATGTTTCCTATTGCTCCAAGCGTCTTATAAATGTAAATAGTTCAGAATTTTTTAAATTTAAGTATTTCAAAAATATTGGATTTTTGGGTAATTTTAAATTAAAAATACCTTATAGTTTGTTTAAGAACCTTAAAAATACAAAATAATGGTGGATATTGAATTTTTAACCCTTACTAATTAAATATTTAGCGTCAAGCAGAGTATAAGTTGGAAGAATTGCACAAATTAGGGTGTATTTTACACACAACTAATATGAATCATTCTTAGTAGAATGTTTATTAGTGGGAATAAATTAAGGACACAACCATTTAACATCCATCAGGCACTGATAAGGAATTTATATATTGTAAATAACCGTATTCGTGAGGGGGATTTCTGATAATGTCCTTAAATCTATGTACATGATCTATAGAATGTATGGTCTTTATTACATTACTACTGTTACATCTACAAATGAACTTTATTATGAAAATAATTAATAAATGTTGCACGTAATTTAAATTAAACCCCACTGCGATTTCATTAAAAAAAAATATAATGTAGTTTCTACTGTTTGAGAAAAATTGCAAAAGTATATAAATGTAAGTAGTACATAAAAACGAAGGTACGAGGTACATGAGAATGATTTGAGATGAAACCTATTTTGAAGGGATCTTGAAATTTTTTAAAGCGTCGAAAGATCCAATGACTAAAATGAGCATAATTTCTTTTACTATCCTTTTTTTCTTAGTGGTGGATCCGCATTTTTTTTTTTATTCATGAAATTACCATTTACCGCCATGACGAGTATATTCCAAACTCAGCTTTTGTTGGTTTTACATCGTCAGCTCACACAAGATGTGTGTATCCCTTACCTCTGGCAACTATGAAAAGTTTATCTTTTCACGTAAGTTTTATTGCATTGAACGTGTTTCCCTCCATGTACACATTTCCACAGCGCTCTATATATTCTTACCCTTTACAAACATTTGTGTTTTTATGTTATAAATTTATCTTTATGTTTAAGCGATTCATTTACTGGAAATAAAAACATGCTTAATGATCATAATAATTGAAACTTATCAAAATGCAACAAATAAATTAAAGATACAATAATTTTGTATATGAGTAATATTTTACGCATACTAATAAAAATTAAAAATTTAACTTACAACTACATATTATTACAAAATAATCAAAACTTTAAAAATGCAATTAAAAATAACAATAAAACGTTATAATTTTCACCGTAACACACAAGTGGAGTTGTAACATGTTGTAGCTAAGAAATTTAGTACTATCTCAGAAACATATAATTATGAAAAAATTTTCCTTAATTGAATCTGTATATTGTATATGAATCGGTAAACACCTAACCCATAACCTTGATTCAAATAGGAAACTCTTTGTCTTTAAAAATGTTATAGATCAGACAATACGTTGCTTACACAATATACATTACATTTTATTCTTGTCCAGGATCCACACAATAGTTTAGAGGTTTTTTTGATTTCAGAGAACATAAAACAAAAAAATATTTGAATCTGTATAAAGATAAATTACTTTATGGATTAGTTTCGGAATTATACAATTACCGACATATTTGTTAAAGAATGAATCGAATTCGTTTACCTAACCCACTGAGGTCAATATGGAATTTGTGTATCAACTGAAGCGTTTAATGCGGTCACAGTTCAGTAACCACAACTGCCAACATGTGGGTACAGTAAACATCGGTACCGTACCTGAACCAGGGTCACGTGATTTGTCGTGGTTAACCTTAACTTGACAGTAGAAAGTCGTCTCATTCTTCCACACAATAGAATTCCAGAATCCTGGATCTAGAGTAAGTTCAGTGATTGTTTTTTAAATCAGATGAAACACGTGATTTAATTAGGTACTTGTATATTACTGTTGATAAAAAAAGTTTAGTTTGGAACACTTTATACATTAGCTTAAACGTAAAAATCTATAAATGTTTACAATAAAACATATCTAATAAAATATAATTAAATTGCATTCTTAAGTAATTTCGAATGTAGCCCAACGACAGAATGAAAGTGATCCAGGGCACCAAACAAATTCACTACTTGATGATACTACCATGAGATTAATTGGAACTTTCGCTTTGTTGATGGTTTCCATGGATACACATATTAATAAGTTGTAATCATAATAAAGCAGTCCGATTTTTTAATGTTTTTGGTATTTATCTCTCTAAATACTATATTTAGTATTTTTATATAATTATACTATTTAGTTCAACTTACAACTTATCTAGCTGAATTAGTAATGCAATTTTTTAATAAAACTATTGTTAGGGAAATAGGACTTATAGAATTTCCAGACACTATTATTCAGTAACAAAAGCAATTAAAAATTATATTGGGGATCTGCAATCTGACCTAATCCTCAGGTGGATAAGATTAGGTTTTTGGAAGTTAGGTTAGTTACGACATATAACTACCACTGTCTCACAGTCTCATACTTTTTAGTGTTAATTTCTTGGCAATAGCCTTTAACTTACCACAATTATTAAATATAAAAAAGGAAATTTTTAACCTATATACATAGTAATATTCATTTGTAAACTAAAAATTACGATAGATTCGGTAATTAATTTCGTTGAAGTTCTAATGGCCCATTTATTACTTGTTTGTATTATTTTAATTTGTTTGAACATTCACCACTTTATGTTATTCATGTATTAACATATGTTTTAAGCTACATTTTCATCTTTAACACTTGTATAAAATTAGTAATGGGTTATACAAATATTCTATGTTTTATATATAGCAATTTCACAAAATTAATTAACTTTTTCTTAACTTTTTCATAGTTATTAATGAGGTAAGTTGCACGCCACACATTAACAAGCTTCAATGACGTCTATAGCTTACTTAATTTTTGAGATGTCCTGTGGACAAAGAGATAATCATAATGGAGAGCAAATCTGCCAGCCACTGAATGATAGACTTAAGTGACGCTTAACAATATCATGGATACTCAGAGACCAGACTGATAGATATGATATATTTTCTCGCCCCTAGAGAGATAGTACCCTCTAACGTGCAGTCAGTTGGTTGTTTACAATCCTGGAATGAATTATTAAGAGAATATAAAAATATAATCCTTTGACAAATTTTATTATATTTTACTAGTTCCTTATTTTTAAAACCGACAGCATTATTCCGTAGCTATAAGAGGGCATTATATAATATGACAACTAAAATGACGAAGAGATGACAAATAAGGCACAAGGAATCATGAAGGAGACGATCTTGCCAGCAAACTTCATACTAACAAACTTCATTTTAACAAGAAACCTGGATCCCCTTCCACGTACAATTGGGGACATTTCTCGTACTATAAATTATATTTCTCTGCATTTATAAAAATTAACTATAAATGCGTATTTAAATTTAAAACATAAGGTGTTGAGAATTTGTGTTTGAACTAATTAATTCAAGTTTGTTATGAATTATTTTTATTGACAGTACGTATTGAGGAAACAGACTATACAAGATTGATATAAATTAGTTTTATTGACAGTACGTTTTGAGAACATAGATTATATAGAATTTAACCTAAATAAACACATAAGTTATTCTATATTATCAATATTATTACTGACCAAAACTTAATGTTCCATAAATAATAACGTAATGTAGTCATCCTTTGTATCTTTTAAATCATGCTCTCCTTAAGTCTCTAAATCTCCAGACTTGTCATATCCAATCTAAAAGTTATATAAAGAATATTTTGAAATTAAATTACACACTCTGATATTTTCGTAATTTTGTATAAATTTAATTATTAAAGTACAGTGCACACTTAACTTTAGTTTCTTATGTATGATTTAATGCTAAACGACAGCAATCTACAAAATGATATTTGTGTAATACAACAATCGATGACTATTTGAAATATATATGTCCAACAAGTTGTTTGTAAATACCTATGACACATTGTTTTATTGTAACCGTTGGGTGTATCCAGAGAGATTTGAATAAACCCGGTTGCCTAAATCCAGGCATTTTTAGATTACCTTAAACAAGAAGTTAAGTGTTGAACAGTTACTACAACTTCAAATATCCGCATGATACCCTGGGCAAATTAAACAAAATAGCTGGTCAATGAGAATATGCTGTATCTTATAACTTTGTTCACACAGGATTTTATTTCAAGTGAAATCATTACTCTTTAAACATTTAGAATGTTTTATTACTTTACCTACAAGTGTAACATATTCCATAATGTTTATAAAGATCAAGTGACTGTGAATAATAACAAGTTCAGAAGTTTAGCCTCATTTATAAATTAATGCATTTTTGTCATGGAAAGGATTCTAACAGCACGACATTACTACTGCTCTCCGACATAAATGAACAAACCTCCAATATCATGATAAATTAAAAAACGTACTACGCTGTAACAAAACAACAAACAGACTAAAGCAACAGTGTTCAACTTAAAGACAAACAAACAAACGTAACCTAAACAGATCCAAAACAAACCAATAAAGGATCAATTCAATCTGAACTTGGCGACACTCCGCTCGTTGTGTTATTCCTACCTAACACTTTTCCTCTCATATAATGCACTTTTAAACAATTTCTACGGTTTCAATATAATACCAATATATTTTTATAACAACTTTATGAAAAGATACATTTTAATTATAAGTGTCTGATAAGAACCATTATAATAAAATATGTCACTCTGTTTAATGTTTCATAAAACCTAACTTACACACACAATCTCAAATTTTTATTTCCAAGTTAAGGAAAACCGCTTTATTTTAACTTTTCCAGAATTTAATATACTATTTAAAAACCATGGGTGAAATGACCATTTCCTTAGAATACATTGCGCATGTATTTTCTGCATTATATACCAATAAGTCAATAAGACAAATTGAAATTAAATGTAAATTTGCTGTATTTACCATAAAAAGACACCCGTCGGTTCGTAATGATCAGGCAACTCAGTGAAACACCTTGTAAAGCGAATGTAATTTATATAAACAATAGTATTAATCTTCCCTAAATAAAAATATTGAACAAGAAATTATAGACAGCTAGGAAAGTGGAGTTTTTGTTTAAATTTTTATATTGGTGGATATTTTGTTTAAAAGAATATAATAATGTTGGACATATAACAATTAAGAATTTAGTAAAAGAAAGTAAACAAAACGTTTCCAAAATTCAAATTCAACTTCTTCCTCTGGTTAAAACAACTCACAGCCATGAATATAAACATGTTTAAAACTAAAACAAAAATATTGGCACTGGACATATGTTGCACATTAAAAATTAAAAAGGTACCGGTATAATAACACCATAAGTCTAGACTGGTGAGAAATAACCTAAGCGTGAACCAAGAGCACCAAAGAACACATGTCGCACGTACCAGGATGACGGTAGATTGGAGAGAAAATTAAATTTGTGGTGCTGTGGCGCGTCTTTGGAAAATAAACAGGACAGGTAAATGGTAGTCGGGATGGGAATATCTTTTTATGTTATATGACGAAGCCCTACATATTCAATCATATTATGCTTGCAAAATTATGTCCTCATTTAGTTAAGTTTATTATGTAGTAAAATATGAATTCATTTGGTGGTAATTATAAAAAGGTAACTTAGAGAAATGTCTCATTTCATATTTCTAATGAGATCAAGTGTGTCATTGTTTGTCGGCCATGTTGATTTGGTATTACAAAGCAACGATGCAGACAATCGATCCACTATGTAATTCCTTACATGTTCCTTTTACTGATAACAATGTTTTATGACTAGTGTACAAATAAGTTATAAATATTATATCAATATTTTATGTACTTGAATAACTAAAGGTTATAAAATAAGAGTATAATGGTTTAAAAATATATCAACCATAAGGAGGAACTTCTCCAATATTTTCATCATATGTTTTCAATATAATATTAGTAGCTTTGATGGATGTTATAGCAACCATTAATGGAGTTTGTTTATACAAAATTAATAGCTGCATAAACTTTAACACAATTTATTTACCAAAAACCTTAAAAACAGGTTTGAAATTATATTAAAGAACGTACACATTGTGCGTGGCTTTTTTGATATGGCTAGTATAAAATATTAGAGAATAAAAGTATATGAAAGTTAAATACTTATCCTCAAAACACATTTCAGGTTTATTGGTTAAACATTGGTTAAAATGTTGCTGCATTACAAGTATTGGAACAATAATTAAATATTTATTACTGAATGTGATGCAAGATTCTAGTACGATTGGGAAGAGTTATTCATTATAGTAATCTGCAAATCTCCAGGAAAGAAATTTCGCAGTATACACCGTTAGAGTTTAAAAAGCCCAATAAATAGTTAGAAATGTGCAGAACATAACTTTACAGAAGGCAGCTCGGAAAAGAACAAGAATGTAAAAGTCCGTCCACTTCCATTTGATAACTTGCCAACCCCTTTGTCGGTAACGTTTCCTCCCTAATTTAACGGCTAAATAGCCAGTTGTACAAATACTTCCAATTTAGCGATTGTATTTTGTTGACTATTAACTAAATAACTATATTAATACAGTTTTATAAGTGCATGTAAATGAAACAGTTTGAGTGTTCACATCAGTTACCTTTTATTATTTGAGCTGCTAAATAAGGCAACAATTAGTATACACAAATAAGAAATTAAATTAATTTTTATTGCACATAACATTTTTTAGGCCAATGTATTAGGACACATGTTATTTCCGGACATTTGCCATCGGTCAGTGAAACAAGAAATCAGTAGCACTACGTTTCGAGACCTGCAATCTGATCTCTTCTTCAGGTAAATAACTAACGTAATACAGAATTACAAACTAGGTACAACCAAACAACTAGGTACCATCGAAAATTCTTCATTTTTATTAGACTTAACGAGCAATAGTTTCACTTCAGCGCGTTCATCACCGTATATAGTTTGTGCTTTAATTGAAAGACTCATGTCTCAGTTTTTTAAAACTGGAAGATAAGTAAGAAATAAAGTATTGAACAAAATTTTTGTTTATCTGTAAAACTATTAATGGCCAACGTTTTTGAATCTTTTAGGTAATATAAATCTGTTTAGCATCAACGTTACTCATTTTTACTCAAGATAAACAAAATTTCCAAATATTCTACATCCTGTATATCAGGGTCCACAGTACACACAGAATCACTACGTAAGCAATATTTACACGATGGAGATCTTTAAAACTGACAAACATAATTTCCGTTTTGTGAAGCCTGGAACATCGTTTCTTCTCCATCACCATATAGTGTGGCTTTGAGGCATATGTGATGTAAATTTTTTTCCCTACTAACAAGTTCATCCATACTAATATTTAACTGCCCATGTGGCATAAGCCTACGGTATGAAATTGAGTTTATTATTAATCAACCAGGGTTTTTATTATACGCATTTAAAAATTTAAAACTATTATTCAGTGTTGTTTGGTATGGACATATCTTACAAGAAAAAATTCTTTTTTATGGGAACAAAGATGAGGCTAGTAAACAACTCGATGTTTTACGACCAAACTTTCAAACATCACACTAAATATATATTATAAATGTAAAATACATATATATTAAAAAAAACTTTATTCTTCTATAGTATTTAGTTTTATAACTCTTTGATGATTGACGTATAAACACACAAGCTTGCCCTTTAAAAGCTCGTTTGGTAGAATAATGCTAGTATTTCTCATAATCTGGTAATTTAGAAATAGTTTTATGTTTGCTTTATATGGGTCCAAAATCTTGTTATAATTATAACCTTTATTGAAATGTGGCCCACTATCATCTCCCGTATCCTAAAATAACTGCACCTTTCTGTATATATGCAGATTACTCTCATATAACATTCAATTAGGTAGAGTCATTATATATCCATTAAGAGTGAGTTAATAATATTATAAGGGTAGTTTTGTATTTTTTTATTTCTCTTTCAGATAACACCTCAAGATTTATGATGTTGCTCCCTTCTAATTACTTTATATAGATAATTACAAGGAAACGTAAAGTTGTAAGTAAGATAAGTGTACTGATGAAATCTTTCTCGGAATAACTTGGCACATCATAAGGTTCGATTTTTGTCCATTATGTTAGTCTTTGTAGCAGTGATCAAATAAAAGTTTTCGTGGGCTAGTGTGGGTACTGACAAGAGTGCGCTGAAATCAAATCTTATCACCGGCTAATCATTGAATGTTTACTCTATTATTCATTTCTTTCACTCTATCAATAACATACCACTGTTTGACTGCAGGCCGTTTGTTATTTATTTTAATAATTTCTCGTTGCCATAATGGTTACCCACAAGGCCAATTAAAAATATTAGCTAACGCTCGGCAAGTCCTATGGAGTGATATGCACCATTATTAAACTCAGCGTTGTTCATTGAGAAATGAAGACTTCAATCGTTTTAAATTTCACTGATTATTTGGTTTTCAAGATATCATGTGGCCACAGAGGAGTTTAGTCTGTATAGTCTTATCCAGGCAATGTGTCGCGTAGCAGGTCTCAATTAAATTTCATGCTAAATTAAAAATTCCCTCTTAAATTATGAGATGTCTTTCTGACAGAAAACAGACAGACAACCTTCCAAATCAGGGGAAAGTATAAGCATTAATTTACAGTTATTCTAACTGTAAGTGCAGTGGTAAATTATGCACAAATGACACCATTTTGAGTTTCTTAATAACACATGTATAGCAAGGATCGACATTTTAAATTTTATTTTCCTATGTTAAAAAGACATGTGTTCCATGAAAATATAAGTGTTATGTACTTATATTTGTCCTAAATATGTGATATATAACTGAATTTAATGCTTATAAAGTGTCATGATTATAACTGCATGAGTCTAAAGTTTTTTATTTTATTGTAATATACGATAATACGTTATAACAATAAACGTATTTTATTTCAGCAAACATAGTTGTTTAAAATTGGAAATTCAAACGTAAAATAGTCTATGAAGTAGTATTTAACAATCTTGGCTGATCTCCCGCTTCCAACACAGATATCCGGAGTGGGTGAAACAAACAACGGTTCGACTCTAAATATTTCTTATCGGCTGCTCTTTAACTGGACCACTTTGAGTAATGTTGTGATAGATTTATATCCCGCCTTTGTTAAAACACACAGCTTGTTTTTGAAAACAAATGTCGAAGTGTTGCTTTACATAGGTATAACATAATATTATACGTTTTTTATTAATAAACACAAAGGTTCTTATACTAGCCTCAAGTGTATATAAAACATTAAGCAATTGCATATGAAAAATGAATTATTCTTAAAACTGCGTGATGTATTTAAACACTCTTACAGAAAGATCTAAATTTAATAAATGTAATGTTATTCAATAGAAACCATAGCAATTCATTAAAACTGTATTTTAATTAATTCTATGCCCGTTGCCATAGCTGAGTCTGCCTTGTTGATCCGATAAAAAAGTACAAATGCAACAAAACAAAACCTGATTTTGTCTGAGGTTCAAGATTGGAGAAGACGTAATAAATAACCATGAAATTTCGTCATGAGTGCTTTGTTGCAATATACGAGGAAGTTATCTCATTCCAATAGACTTGAATTGACTGTACTTAGCAAGTATCACAAACCGTACTTTGGATGACGTTTGATTGAAGTTGTCTACATAATACAGACACACCGGCCGTGTGTACACCGGAGAGGGTCATCTAGCTAATACAATGATAGATTTGTGCATTTCGTGTATAACTCAGATACCTGGGCTCCATGTACTCGAACTAGAACTCTCTGTTACTGTCCAGTGATTTAATCTCTCAAGAAACTAATATCAGTCGGTTACGGTGATGGTGGTTTTAGAGACCATAAACAGAGAAAGTGAAAAATATATCCTGTAAATTCCAAACATTTCTATGAAATCCTAATATTAAGTTTTATATATAAATATATACATACATATATATATATATATATATATATATATCATGATGAATTCGATATTCCTAGTATACAGTAAAAACATTGAAAAGCATTCCAAGTCAGTTAATTATCGAGATGTAGTAGGATCGAGAAATAGAAATGAAATTAATCCAATTATTTGTAACGCTAATCCAATAAATTTAGTAAAATAGCTGCAATATGGTAGGTTATAGGCATAGGAAACTTTCCAAATAACCGTTTCTTTAAAACATAAATTAAATTTGCCATATTTAATTGTACATACATTTTCAAATTATTATATTACTTTAATGAGAAACTTTGCTTGGTACGTTTTAATTTATCAACCATGCACTCGATCATTATTACACGTCTTTTTTCAGTGATATTTTAATCCAATAATTTGGTTCCACCTTATTATCTAAACATAAATTTTCTTGAAAATAAATCTATAACAGATACAAGTAGAGAACACTAAACACGACAGCTAAAACATTTTATTTAAATTATTATTTTAAATATTAATAATTCGAATTTATGTTTATTTGCAGACGTTCAAAATCAGCAGAGAAAACATTTACAGAAACTAATACGTATCTCCGCGTGCTAACCGTATAACTAAATATATTCATTTTTCTCCGTCGGTCTTCCAGACGACATCTCATGAAAAAAAACAATCATTTGGACTTAAAATGTTGCATGAAGTAATATTTATATAGTTATCCATGATGCAGAACAAGTAAATTTTTAAATAAACTGCATACATACCTATGACATTTTATCATGTGGCGTAATAGCACAAATAGCTAAAGACGACATTATGAATGCAGCCTCAACGAAGCCAGTTACGCGACATTTAATAAATTATTTATTGTGTTTAACCATTATTTATAATAAAATTGGTTACATACATACCTAAAATAAATAACAAGCACTTTTATTGTATTAAATACCGTGAGAAATAAAGTATCAAGACTAAGTTTTTACAAAGTCACGACAGAGAGTTACAGTGATACGAGGAATTACTTAGAGCTAGTTTAATGTTAATGCTGACGTTTTATTCCCGTCAGACATAATCAGTTAAGCTTTGTGCGAGTGTCAAGTTAGCGGATTTGCAGAAAGAAGCTATTTTTAAAGCTGCAACAGTCACATACCTTCTGTCACCTTCAGCTGTACCTGAGTAGCAGAGGTAATTTGTTCGTCCTCGTTAAAAAGCAAAAATTCAAGAGCTTTGCATATAAACTCGTAGAGTACGGATCCCTTATTTTAAGATTAGATTATACATCGGATTTCATTGGATTGGTTCTAATGTGTAACACTGCATTACAAAGCTCTCATTTGTCAGATTTATTACTTAGTTAAGCGTTGGAGAACGCTATCACTTGATGGGCTAGAAACATAATTTCTATCCATCTATATTATCCATCTGTTTACAAGATATCTCAAATATGTATTGATCTACAGTACATTGATTTTTTCATATTTTTGAAGTAAATATTCAGTTTAAAGATGGTGTAAGTCACTTGGGATTTGTTTTTTAAAACTAGTCTTTAATATGATTGCAACGAAAGTCTCAGCATGAATAATTAAAAAAAAAGTAATATTAATTTTATAAAACTTTGGTATACGATGTAGCAGGGTACGTATTTGTATCGTTCTAATTAAGCGGGCAACATCAGCGATGCCAGTTACGCGACACGTAATGTAGCGTACTGGTACATTTTACACCAAATAGAATTTTATATAAAATGGTTTTTAATCAAACCGGTAATACTGTTTATAAACGAACAGAACTTGGTATTTAAACACTTACTTTGCTGTTTCGCAAAGAAAGTAGGGTCTTCCTCAATCTTTTGTAAGACAACCCAAACTTTATCATAATGAATACATTGAAAATTAGTACACAAATCGGATAAGCAGCTTAAGTTTGTTCATTAAAGGAAGGTATTTTTAACGCTTACTGGACTGACTGTACGTCAAGTTGGTGATAAGAGCGTGATATGGAACGGTGAAGGAAGTCCAGAGATGCAAGGTCGGAGATTAGATGCACAGCCTGAACCGCAAATAATATAGTAAACGGTAAAGGCTGTGAAATTGTTGTGTTTTGTGTGTATAAGTTTGCGAATTGTGTATAATATTATTGTTATAAATGAGTGTATAGACCGCTGAGAAGAATTAATAACGGGCCGGAGAACTACAAACAATAAACAGGAAACCGACAAATTTATCCATTTTATATTTGTAAAATGAAAACTATGGTTAAGACATAGATGTTTCTTTGGTCACTATAATTGGAATTACAGGAACAAGACTTAAACAGAGACGAGAGGGTAAACAAATTCTTTATATTATATATTTCTGATTGACAAAGATTGTTTCTCAGGTGTAACTAGCTCTCATGTGTTCAATATTAGAAGGAATTAAGACACACACACAATATTTGCAAAATGCAATTAGTTTAAACAAATCTAAATAGATAAAAAGGCAGTTAAAGGAGTAACTGAAATTCTGGTTCCAAATAATTAAGTTCCAAATAGCAGGGAGCATACTCGTACATGCTACAAACTGCTGTTCGAAGTATGTGAAATTCGCGTTTTCCTGATCGATTAGATATAACCGTAAATTTGGTGGTCCATAATGGGCCCACTAAAAGGTCCAGACAATTAAATCATTGGTAGAGTGATTTTAATCTCGAATTATGAGGAACAGGTGACCCCCTCTGTTAAGCTAATTGGAAACACGTAGATGATTGTCCGTTACAGTGGACAGGTCGTTGGTTTGCATCCCGTATTATGATCAGTAAGTTTTTGGAATTTATTGGTTGTATTGTTTCCTAAATTCAGATTATGCTTCTTGAAATTATTTTCCTCAAAATATACGACATATTTAGAAAGGTTTTGTGTTTAAAAACATGTATCTATGAAACATTTTCTCGTAATAAATTCATTTAATATTTCTTCGAAGAGTTTCTTAAACACATTTTTCAATTTACCCATATATAATATAATACAGACCATCACGCATTAAGCGTTTTTTTCATGAACAACTTTCTTTAAAGTTCTAATTTAATAACTTAAACATAAACATTTTATCCTTACATTAATGTTTAACTAACCGGTAACTTTTATATCTTGTAAATCAAACGAATAATTGTTTTGTATTAATTAAATATTTACGCAAATCGCTTGTATGTAGTATTATGGTAGATATGATTCAGTTTAATTAACAAAATTGTTATTGAAATTTTACAATTTCCTTTTACAAATACAATTTTTCCTAATTATTTCAGTGCAGAAGAAGAAGATGATAATGATCAGTTACATATTCACCCCATAATGTTATATGAATATTTTAGATGAAAGAAATCAAATGAATTTCATGCGAATTAGCCTTTATGTAGCTTTGACTAAGGCACTTATTAATAAGTTTTCATGGAAGTTCTGGTTACCAGAATAATGAAGTTATATCTATCTACAAAAATGTTCTAATAACAAGTCTAGAGACGATTTCCTTTAAAGGCAAGATAATTCTATCGATTCTCTTAAAAAAAAAAAAAAAAAAAAAAAAAAAAAACAGAAGGAAACGTTACGCAAACAACAGAACTCGATATTGCAGAACGGATGTAAATACACCAATAACGGACGTATCCGTTTAGTTTTCTGTAGTGATCTCATTATTCTTGTTTTTATGGCCGTATCGGAAAGCGGAATATTTTATGTATTGCTGTATATAATTTAGATTTGTATAACCATTACTATTTCAATACTTGTGTAGTAAAGAAAAATATATTAAATTGTTAGCAGCATAAATTATTCAATAAAAGTGAAAAATGCCCAAATATCTTCTACTGTTGTATTTTAGAGTATATAAAAAAACCAAATTCACAATGATTTATAAGGTATACAAATTAACTTTGGAACGATCAATGTGTCTACATTATTGATGAACATTTGTAAATTTACTAATTTGAAACTGAAAGTGATATTACTTATTTAGTGCTTTTCAATATCCTTAAGATTAGTATAACATAAATGTGTACCTGTTTGTTTATTTATTTGTACAATGATAATGAAGTTTTCCTAGGTATATTAAAATACCATTAAAATATGTGTTGTAACAGTGAAAATAAAGTTGTGGCTCATTGGAAAAGAATTAATAAACATGCATCTAGAAATCATAGTTTTTTTATTAATATAATCGGAGTGTTATTACCTTAATCAACACATTAATACCTAGCTTAAAGGTACAGAAAAAACACAGAAAATGTGTTAAATAAACTAATGATTATGCTTTAAATGAAGTTGTATGGGAAACTCCACATTCACCGAGATTAAAGCAAGATATATATGTAGCCATTATAACTAACGTTTAAGGGGTGAACAGAGAAGAAAACTCAAAAACAACAGTGAAGACAGGTCTCTCACATTGTAAATGCGCCTAGAGCTCTACAACAATTCAACTACATAAACAAACACATAAATTCCGTTAGTTAACACACATTCCGCCTTTCTGTTGTTGTTTTTGTGAGTGCTTATCAATTTAAGTTGTTAATTTTATTGAAAAATCTTCCTCTGAACGTTTTCAGTAGAACAATAATCAATTACTGTACGAAAAACTTATGTGTATAAAAACTCTCAGCAATTTTAATACGGACAAGTGATATTTACGGACAGAGTTTTAGGGAATTTAGCTCCATGGCTGAGGCAGTCTAATTTGCTCGATGGGTATCTCTACATTTATAATAGAAGTGGTAGCATGACACAGTGATTTAAAAATGTAGTGTTCAGCAATGATTTATATCATAGTATTATATATAGTAATTTATTACAATTGATAAAAACTAACTACCAAAACGTTTAATGGTCAAAGAAAGAGAGTCAAGGTTTGCTGTTACATGTATGTTGGTGTCTCTGCGTACACATTATATCTGTATAGTTTACCCCGCAGCGATCCAATGGAATCTAGATGGAGAGGAGTGTTTATCGTGTCTTCGTGCAACTGTGTACCTGAGTTAATAAGTGTAATTATATTATTTATTATTACTTATATTATTATTTTATATATATATATATATATATATATATATATATATATATAAATCCGTGTTAAAAATTTAAATAAAATTATAGTATCATGAATTTGCTTTAGAAAAAGAAAGTGATAAAAGGCTGCAATCTTTGTAAATACATATTGAATCTCAGTTTAGATTGTTTATATAAATTTATATTCCTTACACTGGATATTGAAATGTTTTAATGCCAGTTTTAAAATGAGATGAGTATCAGCTGTAACTTTTAAAATGATATATTGTATAAACTATTTAACGGGTATAATACGCTGTAAGGAATAAAAACGGAAGTAGAGTACTTGAAGTCTCGTTCATCAAAAACATTCATAAATATTTACAAGGCCCTCTGAATACATTCACCGCAATTAGTCTGCTTGACAAACTCATGTAGCCTCAAATTAAAAACAAGAGGATTGCCATCAGTTTGTACATAAATTGGCATTCGTTTGGCTTTGGTTATATTAACTGTGAGCCGGGTTTAATGAAACCAGCGCTAGACCGTGGAGTAGGCCACGCCCTTCCACGCCACACCCACTCCCTGATTTAAACTCCCAAAAGAGAAGGACGAAAAGGGTTCGGTAAAAATTATTGTTAAATGTTACAGAACTGAAAAACTATGCTTCTAAATATGGTGTATGTCTTCTAATTCAAGTACAAGAACCTAAACCATTACATAAAAAAGAAATAATAAGTAAAACATGAGACGATGGCTCAAGGTCTCCTTCATGCCAGAAAATGTGTATTTAAACAATCAAATAAATACTTGACACATACTACCAAATTCATGAGAAGTGCAAATCAAATTAAAATTTATATACTTAATTTACCCTCTATGATAAAAATTTGTTTCTTATTTATACGTGGAACTTTCTATTCATTATGTTTTACTTTGTAGTTACTATCAATATGGGTCTTATTTTGTATTTACTATTAATATGTATTTTATTTTATGTTTACTATCAATATGTGTTTTATTATTTTGTTTTATTATGATTACTGTTTGCAATTAATTTGTGTTTTATTTTATGTTTGATCTGTGGAAAACAGAATGGTTCCCTTCAGAGCAGCTTCTGAACAAATGTCCTCATGAGTGCTAAAGCAAAGCATCACTGTATTATAACATACACTTTAGTGCTGGGTAAGAATAATACAGTGCTGAAGAGTAGTTAATAGAGTCTAGTTAATATTATTTTATGTTTATTTATATTATTTATATAAAATAATATTATTAATATTAATTAATGTTAACTATTAATTTAGGTCTGATATTGTATTTACTATGAATACGTTTTTTTATATATTTTATTATTTTAAGTGTACCAAAAACGTAAATATAAATCATAAATTAATAATTGTTACATTTTATTTCTATACCGAAAATATATTTACAAACATTAATTATACTCATTAATTGCAATTGAAAATATACTAAGTCAATAAATGTATTAAAACCAAATAAGAACTGCGTAGTAGTGTGAACCGAACAGATTGAAACTATGACGTTAACTGAGTTATCAATATATAGCAGGCTCTTTTTGTTCAGGGAAATAAAGAAGACTGCAGTTAGTTTTTACATGATAATAGCTTAAACTTTAGAGTGACAATGAAAACCTCACTAGAGAGTATTATAATTGTTCCGTTAATGACTAACACATATACTGCAATACTTCATATATATATGAATTGAGTTAATACTACAATATGTTTTTTATAATAAGAGCATGATTAAAATACGAATAGGTAGTATCACGCAACGTAAAACTGGAATTGGTATAGAAGCAACTTTAAAAAAAAGAGCCACCTCAGTTTTGCGCTGTCGTATCCGAGATTGTGGGACCACCCCGACATCAGATCTGACCAAGAACCCCTGTTATCTTATCGCTAACACCAGCTGTAGCCTGACACTTCTACACCTTCCCTATCGCTGTTCTGAACAACGCTTTGATCACAATGATCTCACCTAGTGGCACGTATGCTCTATAGTAAACTTTACTATAGTTTACTAAGTGTATTGTGAGCTGTAGTTAAATATATTTTCGAAATACATACATCAGATTTTGAGCTACTTTCTGTAATATTTTAAACAGCTTCCTAATCCGTATATTTAAGAAATGATAACGCGCACAAAATTTGACAATAAATAGAACGACAAATATTGTATCAAATAACCTTATACGTATATATCCAGTTTTTTCCATTAACATCGAATAAATAAACCACTGGCTCCGCCGGGACTTGAACCTGGATCTCTCACTTGCCGGGTGAGTGCGCTACCACAACACCACAGAGCCCTTACTTTTTAGGATTCAATTATTTAGTATTTGACTGTAGCTATAACATATGCGCTTAAACAACCTAACTAACTTATGGCCGGATTACCAAATAACTGTAAAATGACTTATATTTACAGCTATTAAATTTGTATAAATGGCAATTACCTAATTTAATTTTCTATAAAAATTGAATCGTGAGAAGTACTTACTCCACCAGGACTCCAACCCGAATTACTCATCGCGTGAGTACATATAATGTTTAGTATTAGGAATGCATATAAAATAGTACAGTAAACTATACTCATAGTTTTACTGTCTCATTAAAAGTTACAGTCAATGTTTTGGCTTTAGCGATTATAAATTAAAATTTTAAAGGTTTTTATGATGTTATAGTATATTTTTGTATAAAATCTTATATGTGTAGTAAGCATAATACCTCATCTATAACAAATTAAGTTTAAATTTTATGTTGAATGTATATGAACATAATACGAATTACAATTATTAAGGTATATAAGATATAATTAAGTATTTCATAACAACATAAGTCATGTTAATAACGTCTGTAGATCATTAAACACACTTAAACAACTGTTAATTAATATCAGGTTTTTAAAGCGTCCTTTCCAACTTCCAGAACAGATTTTATCAGCTTTTATCGCAATGCAAATACATATTTAAGTTATTTCAAATGTACTTTGATAATTTGTACTTCATGTACTTCATCTGGCATGAAATATGAATCTCGAAGTACCCATAATGAAGTTAATACATCTAAAACTTTTATGAAAGCAACCAATATACATAGTTTATTTATACCATTAATGTTATATAACAATGTATTGCGATTTAGTTCTGATTGATGTCTAAAATTTCCAACCTTCGAGGTCTTCACAGAGTTGGTTTATAATTATGAATTACAATATTTGGACTTTACATGACAGGTATAGTAAAAATATTGCTGTAATGAAGAAAATATTACAGAAAAATTAAATTATGACAATTATTCAGGTTAAAATGACAGCAGATTCCTTGTTGGCGCAAAATAGATAACACTCTACAGAAATACAAATATAAATAACATAAATTGCGATCCAAATAAACTACTTACTATATTCATTGCCTCCTTACGAATTATGTCTGAAATGTATTTATTGTTTTAATTTTTGGTATAAGAATATTAATTTGAAAGCATTGATAAATTGGAAAATGATCTTTTGCATTAAATGTTTTGAAATACTATTGGTGCGTTGTAGAAATCATGTGGTTTCTACTCAGTAGCAAAAAATAAGCTTATATTGACACTGATTATCTTTTTCACCACCAACTCTGTTTCTAATGGAACAAAAGCAGACGGAGATCTTATCAGTGGCAACAATAGTGAGGGAATCTCGCTCTTGAGTCCGACATCTTACTGATACTGTCTTAGTAAGAGTCGATATAACTGCTCCATAACTGGGATCATCAGGGTTCTCCAGGCTTCAACTTTCAGCTTCCTCTTAGCACTTTTATTGTTTTCTTAGCAAGATCGGAGGCCATGAGGTGAGCATTTTGTAGGCGGTATACATGGCGTATAAAAATTTCTTACCAACAAGCATGCCCAGCTTTTGTAAACCATACATCTAGCTATACCCCCACTGTTAAAACAGTTTATGGAATCATATACTCCAGTGAAAGTGAAGAGTTTGTTCGCTCACAACTGCAGTGTTTGGGAGGCGATTGCACATTATTTTGTTCATACTAATTCGGATTCTGTGATTTACCATGCTGGCATTTATCCTAATCAGGCCAAGTAAGGTCCCCTAAAACTAGTTTTATTCTCTCCATCATGGCAAGGGAAATTGGATTATTTTATCATACCCGTCGTTCGAGACCACAGCTTCTTGATAGTTGCACCCATGTTGCCTATTTTGAGGGATTGAATTACGTATTTGCAAGTGATCATTCTCTGCCCGTACTGCACGTTTAATGTCCGTCAAACTACCGGTATTTACGCGAATGGCTAGTTCATAGTATTTTTGAACAAATTTACGATCTCCAAAAGTTGTTTTTCCGTCTATGCTATCTTAGACGACTAACCATATGCTTTTTTATGTCTGCAATGCATTCCAGTTTTGTCACTGGCCAATCATTACCATATGGCATGCTTACTGTAAACTTAGCAAAGCGTTTGGAGTCTTCTTCACCAAAGTATTCAATGTACCAAACGTTGTAAATGGGATAGACCTTTGGAAAAATAGCACGAGCTATGAATACCTCCAATATACACAGCATCATTTAATATGTTTTACGATACATTTATCTTTGCAGCCCCAGTGCTCAGATAATATTACGGTATCCACTCCTTCACCGTTTCATCGCTTGTAGGAGTTGTGACATCGTTTTGTAAAGTACATTTGCATTTTTGTCGTCGATGACAACACACCACTCCCTTTAACTATCATTTAGAGTTATAGCACCTTCTATGGCTTCCTTCATAATATCAAAAGAGACATACTCAGCTGCATACTCCCAAACTTCTATATATAACCTTTGTGGGAAGTTTAGGCAAGTATATGATCCCGCAGAGGGTCACGGGAGGCTCCTCTCCTCTGCAAACAGTACGCATACCATATACAGTAATCCAGCATTAATGTCATACAATGTTTGCCTGAATTCCTTTTAAGTAAAGCAAAGCTTTTTTCAAAAGAAACCAGAGTAGATTTCTCTCATTCTGAACATGTAAAATTATCGCAAAAGTACAGACTAACCCGGTGGTTGAGTTTGAAGAAAACCGCTTAAAAACAATGTTTACAAACTGATACATTACAAAACCACAGGTACTTCGTATTATGCGGAGGACACTATTTTTGGACGACTTTTCTTTGTCGGCGACTAGAATACACTTTAAATTGCACTATAAGTTTAGATCATTGTACATTACGGACCGTATCTACTATTGTATATCAGTTGGCACAGTAAATATTCATATTTGGGTGTTTCCACCGTACTCCACACATGTAGAATCTTCACTAGAGGTAAAACGCGAGCAATGTATTGCTGTTTTATAGCTTTCATTGTCACATAAATTCTAATGTTTCCCCCGTTACCAGCCATCAGTTGGATAGTAGTTATGTTTGTATGCTCTATTACAAGGGCATCAACCGCCACCAAGGTCTGAAATATAAGCCATTTATCTTTGGCCATTTTTGGTATAGTATTGTTGATCGCGGTAATAATGTTACAAAAAAACATAAAACTATACTAAATATCAATTTTTTATTTTAACCTGCTACTCAATACCTGCAAGTGTGAGTTCTACACTGAAGAATTACATGTAAATTATAGTATTTAACGTATAATTCAAATATTATGAAACTGCATAAGTAACCATTTAGAATCTCAAGCTAATTGTAGGGCCCTGAGCTAAATGAGTAACCCTACAAATATATAACGGTTGATTTTACAAGGCCTCACAGCTAGTAATAAATTTTGAAAGAAAGAAAGAAACACTTCTTTATTGAGGAAAAAATTAGGACCACATGGTCCTTTCTTACATTTAACCTCTACTTACCTCTTCTTACATTTTCACGCTGCCCAACAATGTGTATAGAACCACTGCACATTTCACTCCCTTTATGGGTGTTTTGGAACGCATTGCGCGTTTTACAACATAAGTATGTTGAAAATGTGTATGTATTACATTTGTGGAGTCACCTGATGATGATACCTTTGGTTTCAAAAGGTCTCGCCCAAAAAATAAACAATTTGGAACAATATTGTTTAAATTAACATTTAGTAATAATTAATAATTTTCCAATTTCTCCAAGCGTCTTCTAAGTGTAAATAGTTCAGAATTTTTTAACTTTAAGTATTTCAAAAATATTGGATTTTTTTAGTAATTTTAAATTTAAAATACCTTATAGTTTTTTTAAGAACCTTAAAAATACAAAATAATGGTGTATATTGAATGTTTAACCCTTACTAACTAAATATTTAGCGTCAGGCAGGGTATAAGTTGGAAGAATTGCACAAATTAGGGTGTATTTTATACACAACTAATATAAATCATTCTTAATAGAATGTTTATTAGTGGGAATAAATTAAGGACACAACCGTTTAAGATCCATAAGGCACTGATAAGGAATTTATATATTGTAAATAACCGTATTCGTGAGGGGGATTTCTGATAATGTTCTTAAATCTACAGTATCCATATAATGTATGGTCATTATTACATTACTACTGTTAAGTCTACAAATGAACTTTATTATGAAAATAATTATTAAATGTTGCATGTCATTTAAATTAAACCCCATTGCAATTTCATTAAAAAAAATAGAATGTAGTTTCTAATGTTTGAGAAAAATTGCAAAAGTATATAAATGTAAGTAGTACATAAAACGAAGGTCCGAGGTACATGAGAATGATTTGAGATGAAACCTATTTTGAAGGGATCTTGAAATTTTTTAAAGCGTCGAAAGATCCAATGACTAAAATGAGCATAATTTCTTTTACTAACCTAATTTTCTTAGTGGTGGATCCGCATTTTTTTTGTAATTCATGAAATTGCCATTTACCGCCATGACGAGTATATTCCAAACTCAGTTTTTGTTGGTTTTACACCCTCAGCTCACACAAGATGTGTGTATTCCTTACCTCTGGGAACTACGAAACGTTTATCTTTTCACGTAAGTTTTATTGCATTGAACGTGTTTCCCTCTATGTACACATTTCCACTGCGCTCTATATATTCTTACTCCTTACAAACTTTCTTTTTAATGTTATAACTTTATCTTTATGTTTAAGCGATTAATTTACTAGAAATAAAAATATGCTTAATTTAACGATTATAATAATAGAAATTTGCCAAAATGCAACAAATAAATGTAAGATAAAATAATTTTGTATATCAGTAATATTTTACGCAAACTAATAAAGAAATTAAAATTTAACTTACAACTACTACATATTACAAAATAGTCAAAACTTTAAAAATACAATTAAAAATAACACTAAAACGTTATAATTTTCACCGTAACACACAAGTGGAGTTGTAACATGTTGTAGCTAAGAAATTTAGTACTATCTCAGAAACATATAATTAAGAAAAAATTATCCCTAATTGAATCTGTATATTGTATATGAATCAATAAACACCTAACCCATAACCTTGATTCAAATAGGAAACTCTTTGTCTTTAAAAATGTTATAGATCAGGCAATACGTTGCTTACACAATATACATTACATTTTATTCTTGTCTAGAATCCACACAAATAACAGTAAATGTTTAGAGGTTTTTGATTTCAGAGAACATAAAACAGGATATATTTTAATAATAAATTATTTTATGGATTAGTTTTGGTCCAGCATGCCTATTTATATTTAACAGAGATTTTTAAATCAATAGAAAATTTCCCACTAAGAGGGAAATTAATTATAATCCAAGTAGATTTTAGTAGAATTTGGAATTAATAGACACTAAAGGGCTTTAAAATATCAAATGTCAATTATTTACTCTGCTCACATTTTTCTTAGCATGATATACATAAAACCAACCGTTAAAAATGTAAATAATCCTGGGACCGCAACTACCGACATATTTGTTTATGAATGAATCTAATTTCGTTTACCTAACCCACTGAGGTCAATATGGAATGTATGCATCAACTGAAGCATTCAACGCGGTCACAGTTCAGTAACCACAACTGCCAGCATGTGGGTACAGTAAACATCGGTACCGTACCTGAACCAGGGTCACGTGATTTGTTGTGGTTAACCTTAACTTGACAGTAGAAAGTCGTCTCATTGTTCCACACAATAGAATTCCAGAATCCTGGATCTAGAGTAAGATCAGTGTTTGTTTTTTAAATCAGATGAAACACGTGATTTAATTAGGTACTTGTATATTACTGTTGATAAAAAAAGTTTAGTTTGGAACACTTTATACATTAGCTTAAACGTAAAAATCTATAAATGTTACAATAAAACATATCTAATAAAATATAATTAAATTGTATTCTTAAGTAAATTCGAATGTAGTCCAACGACAGAGTGAAAGTGATTCAGGGCACCAAACAAATTTATTCACTACCTGATGATACTATATGAGCTTAATTGGAACTTTCGCTTTGTTGATGGTTTCCATGGATACACATATTATTAAAATGTAATCATAATAAAGCAGTCCGATTTTTAAAAGTTTTTGGTACTTATCTCTCTAAATACTATATCTAGTATTTTTATATAATTATACTATTTAGTTCAACTTACAACTTATCTAGCTGAATTAGTAATGCAATTTTTAAATAAAACTATTGTTAAGGAAATAGGACTTATAGAATTTCCAGACACTATTATTCAGTAACAAAACCAATATACAATTCTATTGGGGATCTGCAATCTGACCTATTCCTCAGGTGGATAAGATTAGGTTTTTGGAAGTTAGGTTAGTCACGACATGTAACTACCACTGTCTCACAGTCTCATACTTTTTAGTGTTAATTTCATGGCAATAGCCTTTAACTTACCACAATTATTAAATATAAAATGGAAATTTTTAACCTATATACAAATTAAATATTCATTTGTAAACTAAAAATTACAATAGATTCGGTAATGAATTTCGTTGAAGTTCTAATGGCCCATTTATTACTTGTTTGTATTATTTTAATTTGTTTGAACATTCACACTTTATTTTATTCATGTATTAACTTATGTTTAAGCTACAGTTTCATCTTTAACACTTGTATAAGATTAGTAATGGGTTATACAATTATTCTATGTTTTATATATAACAATTTCACCAAATTAATTAACTTTTTCTTAACTTTTCCATAATTATTAATGAGTTAAGTTGCACGCCACACATTAGCAAGCTTCAATGACGTCTATAGCTTACTTAATTTTTGAGATGTCCTGTGGACAAAGAGATAATCATAATAGAGAGAAAATCTGCCAGCCACTGAATGATAGACTTAAGTGACGCTTAACAATATCATGGATACACAGAGACCAGACTGACTGATATGATATATTTTCTCGCCCCTAGAGTGATAGTCCCCTCTAACGTGCAGTCAGTTGGTTGTTTACAATCCTGGAATGAATTATTAAGAGAATATAAAAATATAATCCTTTGACAAATTTTATTATATTTTACTAGTTCCTTATTTTTAAAACCGACAGCATTATTCCGTAGCTATAAGAGGGCATTATATAATATGACAACTAAAATGACGAAGAGACGACAAATAAGGCACAAGGAATCATGAAGGAGACGATCTTGCCAGCAAACTTCATACTATTTTAACAAGAAACCTGGATCCCCTTCCACGTACAATTGGGGAAATTTCTCGTACTATAAATTATATTTCTCTGCATTTATAAAAATTAACTATAAATGCGTATTTAAATTTAAAACATAAGGTGTTGAGAATTTGTGTTTGAATTAATTAATTCAAGTTTGTTATGAATTATTTTTATTGACAGTACGTATTGAGGAAACAGACTATACAAGATTGATATAAATTAGTTTTATTGACAGTACTTTTTGAGAACATAGATTATATAGAATTAAACCTAAATAAACACATAAGTTATTCTATATTATCAATATTATTTACTAACCAAAACTTAATGTGTTCCATAGACGTATTGTAGTCATCCTTTGTATCTTTTAAATCATCCTCTCCTTAAGTCTCTAAATCTCCAGACTTGTCATATCCAATCTAAAAGTTATATAAAGAATATTTTGAAATTAAATTACACACTCTGGTATTTTCGTAACTTTGTATAAATTTAATTATTACAGTACAGTGCACACTTGACTTTAGTTTCTTATGTGTGATTTAATGCTAAACGACAGCAATGTACAAAATGATATTTTGTAATACAACAATCGATGACTATTTGAAATATAACGTCCAACAAGTTGTAAATACCTATGACATATTGTTTTATTGTAACCGTTTTGTGTATCCAGAGAGATTTAAATAAAACCGGTTGCCTAAATCCAGGCATTTGTAGATTACCTTAAACAAGAAGTTAAGTGTTGAATAGTTACTATAACTTAAAATATCCGCATTATACCCTGGGCAAATTAAACACAATAGCTGGTCAATGAGCATATGCTGAATCTTATAACTTTGTTCACACAGGATTTTATTTCAAGTGAAATCATTACTCTTTAAGCATTTAGAATGTTTTATTACTTTACCTGAAAGTGTAACATATTCCATAATGTTTATAAAGATCAATTTACTGTGAATAATAACAAGTTCACAAGTTTAGCCTCATTTATAAATTAATGCATTTTTGTCATGAAAAGGATTCTAAATACATTAAACAGCACGACATTACTACTGCTCTCCGACATGAATGAACAAACCTCCAATATCATGATAAATTAAAAAACGTAGTACGCTGTAACAAAACAACATACAGACTAAAGCAACAGTGTTCAACTTAAAGACAAACAACCAAACGTAACCTAAACAGATCCAAAACAAACCAAGTCACTCTGTTTAAATGTTTCATAAAACCTAACTTGCACACACAATCTCAAACTTTTATTTCAAAGTTAAGGAAAATCGCTTTATTTTAACATTTCCAGAATTTAATATACTATTTAAAACCATGGGTGAAATGACCATTTCCTTAGAATACATTGTGCATGTTTTTTTCTGCATTATATAACAATAAGTCAATAAATGTTATATATAAGTCAATAAGACAAATTGAAATTAAATGTAAATTTGCTGTATTTACCATAAAAAGACACCCGTCGGTTCGTAATGATCAGTCAACTCAGTGAAACACCTTGTAAAGCGAATGTAATTTATATAAATAATAGTACTGTATTTATCTTCCTTAAATACAAATATTGAACAAGAAATTATAGACAGCTAGGAAAGTGGAGTTTTTGTTTAAATTTTAATATTCGTGGTAGTTTATTTAAAAGGAATATAATAATGTTGGACATATACCAATTTAGAATTTAGCAAAAGAAAATAAACAAAACGTTTCCAAAATTGAAATTCAACTTCTTCCTCTGGTTAAAACAACTCACAGCCATGAATATAAACATGTTTAAAACTAAAACAAAAATATTGGCACTGGACATATGTTGCACATTAAAAATTAAAAGGTACCGGTATAATAACACCATAAGTCTAGACTGGTGAGAAAGAACCTAAGCGTGAACCAAGAGCACCAAAGAACACATGTCGCACGTACCAGGATGACGGTAGATTGGAGAGAAAATTAAATTTGTGGTGCTGTGGCGCGTCTTTGGAAATAAACAGGACAGGTAAATGGTAGTCGGGATGGGAATATCTTTTTATGTTATATGACGAAGCCCTACATATTCAATCGTATTATGCTAGCAAAATTATGTCCTGTTTTAGTTAAGTTTATTCTGTAGTAAAATATAAATTCATTTGGTGGTAATTTTAAAAACTTAACTTAGAGAAATGTCTCATTTCATATTTCTAATGAGATCAAGTGTGTCATTGTTTGTCGGCCATGTTGATTTGGTATTACAAAGCAATGATGCAGACATCGATCCACTATGTAATTCCTTACATGTTTCTTTTACTGATAACAATGTTGTATGACTAGTGTACAAATAAGTTATAAATATTATATCAATATTTTATGTACTTGAATAACTAAAGGTTATAAAATAAGAGTATAATGGTTTAAAAATATATCAACCATAAGGAGGAACTTCTCCAATATTTTCATCATATGTTTTCAATATAATATTAGTAGCTTTTTATGGATGTTATAGAAACCATTAATGGAGTTTGTTTATACAAAATTAATAGCTGCATAAACTTTAACACAATTTATTTACCAAAACCCTTAAAAACAGGTTTCAAATTATATTAAAGAACGTATACATTGTGCGTGGCTTTTGTGATTTGCCTAGTATATAATATTAGAGAATAAAGTATATGAAAGTTAAATACTTATCCTCAAAACACATTTCAGGTTTATTGGTTAAACATTGGTTAAAATGTTGCTGCATTACAAGTATTGGAACAATAATTAAATATTTATTACTGAATGTGATGCAAGATTCTAGTACGATTGGGAAGAGTTATTCATTATAGTAATCTGCAAATCTCCAGGAAAGAAATTTCGCAGTATATACCGTTAGAGTTTAAAAAGCCCAATAAATAGTTAGAAATGTGCAGAACATAACTTTACAGAAGGCAGCTCGGAAAAGAACATGAATGTAAAAGTCCGTCCACTTCCATTTGATAACTTGCCAACCCCTTTGTCGGTAACGTTTCCTCCCTAATTTAACGGCTAAATAGACAGATATACTATTTTACTGGTTGTACAAATACTTGCCATTTGGCGATTGTATTTTGTTGACTATTAACTAAATAAATATTTTAACACAGTTTTATAAGTGCATGTAAACGAGCAGTTTGAGTGTTCACATCAGTTACCTTTTATTATTTGAGCTGCTATATAAGGCAACAATTAGTATACACAAATATGAAATTAAATTAATTTTTATTGCACATAACACTTTTTAGGCCAATGAATTAGGAAACATGATTTTTATGGACATTTGCCATTGGTCAGTGAAACAAGAAATCAGTAGCACTACGTTTCCAAATCTGCAATCTGATCACTTCTTAAGGAAAATAATTAAACCTAATACATAAATTACAAACCAGGTACAACTAACAACTAGGTATGTTAATAGTTTTAAATCCAGTCATTAATTAAAATCTTTTTTCCATCTAACCTATTACCCACCTTCTACTATTTAATATTCTTCATTTTACTCGATTTAATTAACGAGCAATTTTTTCAGCGCGTTCATCGCCGTATATAGCTTTGTGCTTTATTTAAAGTACCCATATCTCAATTTTGTAAAACTGGAAGATAACTAAGGCATAAGTTATTGAACAAAATTTTTTCTATATCCGTAAAATTATTAATGGCCATTAATTTGAATCTTTTAAGTAATTTAAATCTGTTTATCATCAACTGTACTTAATTTCTTCTCAATTTAAACCATAATTGCCACATATTATACATCCAGTATATCAGGGTCTTCAGTACACAAAACATTACTACGTAAGCAATATTTACACGATGGAGATCTTTAGCACCAACAAACATAATTTCCGTTTTGTGCAGCCTGGAACATCGTTTCTCCGTCAAAATATAGTGTGGTTTTGAGCCGTATGTGGTGTAAATCTTGTCCTTACTAACAAGTTGATCCATAATAATATTTAACTGCCCATGTGGCATAAGGCTACTGCTTTATGAATTTGAGTTTATTAATTAACTAAGCTTTTTTAATATACACATTTTAAAATTAAACACTTGTCTGCAGCCTTGTTTGGTATGTGACATATATTATAAGAAACAATTCTTTTTTGTGGGAACAATGAGGAGGCGGGTAAACAACTGTATTACGACCAAATTTTCAAACATAACTCTAAGTATATATTAGAAATGTAAGGAACATATATATTTAGAAAATGTATTCTTATATAGTACTTGGTTTAATAACTCTTTAATGATTGACATATTAACACAAAAGCTTACCCTTTAAAAGATCGTTTAGTTGAATATTGCTAGTATTTCTACATTTTTATAACTATAGTCTTTATTGAATTGTAACCCATAATCATGTCCCGTATCCTAAAATAACTGCATTTTTCTTTATATATTTAGATTACTCTCATATAACATTCAATTAGGTAAAGTCATTATACATCCATTAAGAGTGAGTTAATAATTATAAGGGTAGTTGTATATTTTTTATTTCTCCTTCAGATAACACCTCAAGATACAACATAAGGTTCGATTTTTGTTAATTAAGTTAGGCTTCGTAGCAGTGATCAAATAAATGTTTTCGTGGGCTAGTGTGGGTTTTCACAAGAGTGCGCTGAAATCGAATCTCATCACCGGCTTAATGGTTGAATTTTCACTCTATTATTGTTTTCTTTCACTCTACTAATAAAATGGCACTGATTGACTGCAGGCCGTTTGTTATTTCTTTTAATAATTTATCATAGCTAACGCTCTGCAAGTCCTATGGAGTGATATGCACCATTATTAAACTCAGCGTTGGTTATACAGAAATTAAGACTTGAATAATTTTAAATTTTACAGATCGTTCGGTTTTAAAGATATCATGTGGCCACAGAGGAGTTTAGTTTATATAGTTTTGTTCACGCAATGTGTCGCGCAACAGGTCTCGATGAAATTTCATGCTAAATTTAAAGTTTCCTCTTAAATTATGAGATTTCCTGCTGACAGATAATAGACAGACAACCTTCCAAATCATAGGAAAATATATGCATTAATTTACAGTTATTCTAATTATAAGTGCAGTGGTATAGTATGTATTGATTACACCATATCGAGTTTCTTAATAACACACGTATTGCAAGAATCGCCATTTTAAATTTTATTTTTATATGTTAAAAAAGACATTTGTTTCATCAAAATGTTTTCATAGAATATTGTGTAATTATATTTTACCTAAATATTTTATATATACCTGAATTTAATTATTATAAAGTGTCATGATTAGAAATGTATGAGTCTAAAGCTTTATAGTTTATTGTACTATACGATTACTAATTTATAGTGCTATAACAATAAACATATATTATTTCAGCAAACATAGTTGCTTAAAAGTGAAAATTAAAACGTAAACTAATCTATGGAGAAGTGACTATTAAACAATTTTGGCTGATCTCCTGCCCCAACACAGATATCCGGAGTTAGTGAAACAAACAACGGTTTGACTCTAAATCTTTCTTATCGGACGTTCTTTAACTGGACCACTTTGTGGATAGATTTATATCCCGGCTTTGTTAAAACACTTGGATTGTTTTTTAAAACAATTGTCGAAGTGTTGCTTTACAAATAACTTCATATTATACGTTTTTTATACTCAAAGATACTTATAATAGCCTCAAGTTCATATAGTACATTATGCAAGTGCATTTTAAAAATGAATTATTGTTAACTGCGTGATGTATTTAAATCATAATTACACAAAGATATAAATTTAATAAATGTAATGTTATTCAATACAAACCATATCAATTCATTATAACTGTATTTTAATTAATTGTATGACCGTTTGCCATAGCTGATTCTGCCTTATTGCTCCGATAAAAAAGTACAAATGCAACAAAACGTGAAAACGTGAAGGTGGAACGTGAAAACGTGAGATTTTACATAGAATTTCCGTTCGTCACCAAAAGTGGGCCAGAACCGGCAGGTATATATCTACTTAAGTTATATCATTCCAATAGACTTTATTTGACTATACTTACGAAGTATCACAAACCGTACTTTGGATGATGTTTGATTGAAGTTTTCTAGATAATAGGAACAAACCTGCCATGTGTAGTCCGAAGATTGTCTTCTAGCTAATACATGGATGGATTTGTCCATTTCGAGTCAATAATGTAGTCAAACCTCACCTCCTCATATAACTCAGATACCTAGGCTTCACGTACCCGAACTAGAACTCTCTGTTACTGCCCAGTGATTGACAGACATTTAATCTCTCAAGAAACTATTATTACACGGATACGGTTCAAAGAAATTATATGGTGTTTCGGTACATATAAAAACTGTAAATACAATTTTGGTTTATGGTGGTTTTAGGGGCCATAAACAGAGGAAGTGAAAAATATATCCTGTAAACTGCAAACATTTCTATGAAATTATATATTGTATCATGTTATATGAACATTATATATATATCATTCAACATTATATATATATATATATATATATATATATATATATATATATATATAAAATGTTGAATTCGATATTCCTAGTATACAGTTAAACATTAAAAACATCCCAAGTCAGTTGATTATCGAGATGTAATAGAAGAAATAGAAATGAAATTAATCCAATTCCTTCTGACGCTAACCCAATAAATTTAGTAAACTAGCTGCATTATGGTAGGTTATAGGCATATAAGCCTTCCAAATAACCGTTTCTTAAAAAAACTAAATTTGCAATATTTATTTTTACGTATATTTCCAAATTATTATGTTACATTAATAAGAAACTTAACTTGGTAAAATTTAATTTATTAACCATGTACTCGACCTACGTATTTTTTCTGTGATATTTCAATCCAATAATTTGGTTCCCTCTTACTATCTAAACATAAAATTCCTTGAAAACATTTCTAAATGGATACAACTAGAGAACACTAAACAGGATAGCTAAAACTTTATATTTAGATTATTATCTTAACTATTGATAATTTTAATTTTAATTTATTTTGGACCTTCACAATAGGCAGGGAAAACATTTACAGAAACTAATGCGTATCTCCACGTGCTTATCGTAAACCATATAGTTATATAAACTGAATTTGTAAAAACTGTAAACACTTCAGAGAGATACTGAACTGAATTCAGCAGAAACGGGTTTTTAGGAAACTTCGCAACAACAACTCAAGTATTAAAACTTAACACTAAGTCATTGTATAAGTCAAAGAAGACTTTTTACGCAGCTATAATAAATTAAACTATTAAAGAATCGTATCAAGCGGAACATCGATGGTCTGGAATGATTTAATTTTTATCCGCCAGTCTTCCAGATGACATCTTAAGAACAAACAATCACTTAGACTTAAAATTTTGTATGAAACATTATTTATATTCTTAACCATGATGCAAACGAGAAAATTGCAGAATAAATCATTATTATAATAAACTACATACATCTATATGACATTTTATCATGTGGCGAAATAGCATATAGCTAAAGACAAAATTTTTGTATGCAGCCTCAACAAAGCCTGTTACGTGACATGTAATATATATATATATATATATATATACTATATACTATATATATATATATATATATATATATATATATATATTATAAGCATTATGTATAAATGGTCACATACAAATTTAAAATAAATAATAAGCACTTATATTGTATTAAATACCGTAAAAATAAAGTATCAAAATACATTTTATAAAGTCAGTACAGAGAGCTACAGTGATAAGTGGAATTAATTTGTGCTAGTAAATGTTAATTCTGACGTTTTATCCCGGTCAGACATAATCAGTTAAGCTTTGTGCGAATGTCAAGTTAGAGGATTGGCAGAATCAAGCTCTTTTTAAAACTGCAACAGTCACATATTTTCTGTCACCTTAAGCTGTACCTGAGCGACAGAGGTAACTTGTTCGTCTCGTTAAAAGCAAAATTCCAGAGCTTTGCATGTAAACCCGTAGAGTACGGATCCCTTATTTTAAGATTAGATTATACGTCGGATTTCATTGGATTGGTTCTAATGTGTAACACTTCATTAAAAAGCTCTCATTTCTCAGATTTATTTCTTAGTTAAGCGTTGGAGAACGCTATCACTTGATGGGCTAGAAACATAATTTATATCTATCTATGTTATCCATCTGTTTACAAGATATCTCAAATATGTATTGATCTACAGTACATTGATTTTTTAATAATTTTCATATTTTTGAAGTAAATATTCAGTTTAAAGATGGTGTAAGTCACTTGGGATTTGTTTTTAAAAACTAGTCTTTAATATAATTGCAACGAAAAATCTTAGAATGAATAAGGTTTAAAAAGAAGTAATATTAATTTTATAAAACTTTGGTATACGATGTAGCAGGGTACGTAGCTGTCTCCTTCTAATTAATCGTGCAACCTCAGTGATGGCAGTTACGCGACACGTAATGTAGCGTACTGGTACATTTTACACCAAATAGAATTTTATATAAAATGTTTTTTTTATCAAACCGGTAATACTGTTTTTAAATGAACAGAACTTGGTATCTAAACACTTACTTTGCTGTTTCGCAAAGAAAGTAGGATCTTCCTCAATCTTTTGTAAGACAACCCAAACTTTATTATAATAAATACATTGAAAATTAGTACACAAATCAGATAAGCAGCTTAAGTTTGTTCATTAAAGGAAGGTATTTTTAACGCTTACTGGACTGACTGTAAGTCAAGTTGGTGATAAGAGCGTGATATGGAACAGTGAAGGAAATCCAGAGATGCAAGGTCGGAGGTTAGATTCACAGCCTGAACCGCAAATAATATAGTAAACGCTAAAGGCTGTGAAATTGTTGTGTTTTGTGTATATAAGTTTGCGAATTGTGTATAATATTATTGTTATAAATGAGTGTGTAGACCGCTGAGAAGAATTAATAACGGGCCAGATAACTACAAAAATTAACAGGAAACCGACAAATTCATCCATTTTATATTTCTAAAATAAAAACTATAGAAACAGAGACGAGAGGGTAAACAAATTCTTTATATTACAACTTTCTGATTGACAAAGATTTTTTCTCAGGTGTAACTAGCTCTCATGTGTCCAATATTAGAATGAATTAAGACACACACACACAATATTTGCAAAATACAATTAATGTAAATAAATCTAAATAGATAAAAAGGCAGTTGAAGGAGTAACTGAAATTCTGGTTCCAAATAATTAAGTTCCAAATAGCAGGGAGCATACTCGTACATGCTACAAACTGCTGTTCGAAGTATGTGAAATTCGCGTTTTCCTGATCGATTAGATATAACCGTAAATTAGGTGGTCCATAATAGGCCCACTAAATGGTGCAGACAATCAAATCATTGGTCGAGTAAATTAAATCATTGGTAGTGTAATTTAAATCTCGAATTATGAGGAACAGGTGACCCCCTCTGTTAAGCTACTTGGAAACACGTAGATGATTGTCCGTACAGTGGACAGGTCGTTGGTTTGCATCCCGTACTATGAACATTAGGTTTTTGGAATTTATTTGTTTTATTGTTTCCTAAATTCAGATTATGCTTCTTGAAATTAATTTCCTCAAAATATACGACATATTTAGAAAGGTTTAGTGTTTAAAACATGTATCTATGAAACATTTTCTCGTAAAAATTCATTTGATATTTCTTTGAAGTTCTTAAACACATTTTTCAATTTACCCATATATAATATATACAGTCCATCACGCATTAAGCGTTTTTTTCATGAACAACTTTCTATAAAGTTATAGTTTAATAACTTAAACATAAAAATTTTATCCTTACATTAATGTTTAACTAACCGTTAACTTTATATCTTGTAAATCAAACAAATAATTGTTTCAGATAAAAGCAATCAAATGAATTTCAAAGAAAATTGAGTCTTTATGTAGCTGTGAATAAGGCACTTATTAATAAGTTTTTACGGAAGTTCTGGCTACCAGGATAATTAAGTAATATCTATCTATAAAAATGTTTTCATAAAAGTGTCTAGAGACGATTTCCTTTGGAGGCAAGATAATTGTATCGATTCTCTTAAAACAAACAGAAGGAATCGTTACACAAACAGCAGTATTCGATATTGCAGAACGGATGTAAATACACCAATAACGGACGCATCTGTTTAGATTTCTGTGGAGATCTCGTTATTGTTGTTTTTTCTGGCCGTATCGGAAAACGTAATACATTTTTGCCGCTTTATATAATTTAGATTTGGTGAACAAGTACTATTTCAATACTTGTGTAGAAAAGAAAAAGATATTTCAATTGTTATAAGCATATAGTGTACAATTGAAGGGATAAATGCCCAGAGAACTTCTACTGTTGTCTGTTGGAGTATACAAAACCAAACTCACAATGATTTATAAGGTATACAAATTAACTTTGCATTTATCAATGTGTCTACATTATTGACGAACATTTGTATATTTACTAAATTGAAACGGAAAGTGATATTACTTATTTAGTGCTTTTCAATATCCTTAAGATTAGTATAACATAAATGTGTACCTGTTTGTTTATTTATTTGTTAAATCATAATGAAGTTTTCCGAGGTATATTGAAACACCATTAAAATATATACTGTAACAGTGAAAAGAAGGTTGTGGCTCAGTGAAAAATAACTAATAAATATGCATCTAGAAGTTATAATATTTTAATTTACATAATCGGAGTGTTATTAGCTTATTCAACACAATTATACCTAACTTAAAAACACAGAAAAAAGCCGAAATGTGGTAAATAAACTAATGATTATGCTGTAAATTAAAATTGTATTGAAAAACTTCACATAAACTGAGATTAACAAAAGAAATATATAGCCATTATAACCAACGTTTAAAGGATGACAAGAGAAACAGTGAAGACAGGTCTCTCATATTGTAAATGCACGTAGAGGTCTATAACAATTCCACTACAAAATCAAACACATAAATTCCGTTAAATAACACACTTTTAAATTTTTTTAGCACTTAGTTGTTATTGTGAGTGTTTCTCAATTTCAGGTGTATTTATCGGAAAATCTTCCACTGAAAGTTGCAATAGAACAATAGTCTTTTACTTTATGAAATAATATATGTATAAAAACCTCTCAGTAATTTTAATACCGATAATTCATATTTAAGGGCAGAGATAGCGGGTGTGTGTGTGTGTGTGTGTGTGTGTGTGTGTGTGTGTGTGTGTGTGTGTGTGTGTGCAATAATATATATATTAAATTTTTTTTTCCATAAACATAAAAAGAACTTGCTCCGCCGGGTATCGAACTTGTATCTCTCACTTCGCCAGGTGAGTGCGCTACCACTACACTACATAGCTCTTACCCATTTGTAAAGAAATAAAAAAATTTTTAGAAAACATTTTGACATGAACATAACATTTTGTATCACAAATAAGATAAATAATCTAATTGAAAATCCAAAAGATAAAATTTCAGATGAAAATCAATGTTGCATTTAAAAAATTTACTGTGAAGATTGTGATGAGATTTACATTGGCCAGAAAAAAGAACCATGAAAAAGATTTAAGGAACACGAAAGATATTATAAATACGGACTAACTGAAAAATCAGCTATTGCCAATCATGCATCTGGCGCAAATCACATCTTTAAAAACTTCACATTATTAAAAAAAAGTCCATAAACAAGAAGAACTCGGCACTTAAGAAACATTATACATACAAAAACATAAAGATAAAATACTCAACAATGATTTTGGACCGATTCAAAATTTTCCTTTCATTTAAAATATAACTGAACTCTTTTGGACCAAAAATATTATACATACTGTATTCTAATATTCAGTTAATTTTATTTTTAACCATATAAATTCGTTATCAAGTTTTTCTCAGCTGATATTTGTTTCAAATTGTTGAATCACACCTGACGATGGCATCTTTGATGTTGAAAGGCCTCGTGTTAAAATATACAAATTATTGGAGAATTGTGAGTTTTCTTTTATAAACTAATAGAAAAAAATTAAAAACATGTTTACATGTACACATACTTTAATATATTTTAAGACTTTCAAATAGTAACCATTCTAATCTCAGAAATTGAAGACGGCTTGAAAAAATCTCAAGTTGTCAATACAAGATAGGGTAATCGATGAGTAGTAAAAATGGAAGAAAATAAGTACATTTGGTAATATTATTGACATTTTTATTTATAATTTACTGATAGCCTCAGATAACATACTTTTAAAAGAGAAATTTACCTTACTATTATAATTAAACTAAACCATCCAGCAAGACATGGGTTCAAAATAAAAGAAGTTACAAACGTGACTAAAATATGTATGTGATCGACGAGGACGAAATTAATAATTAAAATTAATATTGAAAAATTTCCTAATTCATTAATGTATTAGGTATTTCACACCTTCAGTGTCTGACGCAGTCAAACTTGTTCGCATAATTTATGCATTAAGTGGAGCAAACTTGGCCGAAGTGTGGAATGTTGCGTTAATAGAATTTCCCTTGTGAATCAAGAGAAACCTGAAAATGACAGTTTTCTGTAAACTCTGACTCCCGCATTGCTTAGTTAGTTCACATATAAATGATAAAAATATAACAGTTCCTTCTTTACTATTTTTAAAGTTAGCGTTTTAATAATAAGAAAATTAACTAATACTTTATTTAATAAGGGCCTTTTTGCAAAATCTTTCAGAAATAAAAGTTGTTTTATTTTCATATGTTCTCCAAATAAAACAAAACTTTATTGTAGTAATTTGTAGCTACAGAATAGCCATAGTACATTCTTTTCTGCACAGCTTTGACATTTACTATTAGAATAAACAACACAAATCTCATTCAGGCTCTTTATTTTTACTCATAGATTTACATTTCTCAGCAATATTGCAATCAAACGTGACATATTTCTTACAGTTACAGCCCTAATCAATACTTTGTAAACAAATAAAAATTTGACGAGTAGTTTAAAGGTGAATTTACTTCAATCGAGTGAACATCCCGTCTCGTTTCCGCGCCCAATTTCCTGAGTCCAATTCTCTTCAGCCGAGACTGCTTCGGTTTTTTGTTTCTCTGTGTCTGATAGCAAAATTAAATATTTCATCCTTTTAATATTGTTTGAAGTTTTTATAACAAGACCATTTGGAAACGTTATTTTTTCTTTTATAATAGTAATCATTAAGAAAACGCTTGAGGTTTTATCGTGTCACGAGTCGAAGAGATATTAATTTTTGTAATAATTAACTGTATCGGGAATAATACAAATACATTTCTGCGTATAAATAACTTTGTTATGAGCATAGACGTTAGTCAATTTTATCTAGCTATAGTAATTAAATTACATTTTAATATGCAATGTACATTAAAGCTACTTGTTTTAAAAATAACTAAGAGAATCAGTAATTATTATTAAATTAGGAGAATAGTTTCTCAGAAGGTGTTTTCATAAAATGCTGAGAGATCATCAGCAACCTTTACTTTATACTGATTCTTTATATAAATATTTCTCATATTAAAACTCATTTCTAGTTAATTTAAACTGTTAACCACACTAAAATTGCATTTGAATTTAAAACTGAATGTGTTGGTTACAAGATGATAATTTATTTCAGTTGTTTAGTCATGTTGAGTGACGATGTTTTATTATTGTAAGTTAGTTTACGAAAGCCTACCTGGACCCAAGGAGCCAAATCCTCTCGATGGAAGCAATATTACAGAAATAATATTTGTTTGCATTATTCATTTTGTTTGTACATATCATTTTAATAAAACTTCAACAGGGCGTAGCTCTATGCTAGGGGAAACCTATATGTGACTTTTCAAACTTTTATCAATAACAATGACTTTTTAAATTTTAACGTTGACCATGTAATATATGAAGCCTCGTCTTCCTTTAGTTTACAAGATTGCACAGGTCATTAGTCCATGGACAGGCGGGTAAAAAGGATAAAATATTACCAATAAAAAAGGTTTCCATAGTTTCAAGGCTTATCGACAAGGAAATACGCAAATATTTATGGTCATAGAACATGTTGTTTCAGAAGTGAGTGTTTGGTTCTAGCATAAGTTTGTTTGTGTTTAAAAGGCCAAGAGGGTGTTATGGATTGCGAGATAGAAGTTTGGGGGTGGAGCGGGTTTTTTGTTCATCAGTAGGTAACCGATTTCATCCAAAACTACTGTACGTCCTGCCGAGCTAGCTCATGTATAAGACCAATCATTTGATGACCCTACTCTAGTTTACATTTGTATTATGGTTGTATTACAAAGTTGTACTTGTCTCACCTTCTCGCATTTACAGTTTAGGAGCAGAAAGTTAATTTCATTATACAAGTACACCACCTAATTTTACTTGAAATCAATAAAAATATTTTTAATAAAAATGTATCATCAGCCCAGCTACGTTCTGTGTAGGCTAACCTCCGTCATCAGCCAAGCCACGTATGACAATTTATTCGGTTGTGGAAATATTGAAATAAACTGAATAAACTATATAAATTAAGTAACATTCTTATTATATGTTATTCTACCTCCAGGTATTAATTATTTCAGCCAAGTAGTTGGTATATGTTGTCCGTATTTAGTTTTATGACGCTGATTTCACATTTATTTGTTTATGCTGCGATAGGTTTTAAGTGGGTCGAGCTAAAAAAAAACTTCATATAAATAAACATTATCAATTCATGCTTTTAATCCTCCCATTCAGACTTCCACCTAAACTAGCGCGACTTACAATCAAGTTTTATCAATGTGTACTATCTTAATGTGTATTCATAAATCGGTAATACGAAAAACCAGGTTTTGTCTTTATGCGGTAAAAATATGCTTTTATTGAAATAAAATATTTGACACAATATAAGAAAATTCCGTATATTATGAAATACAAATGGTTATAACAATGTGACAGTTGAAATGTGAAATAAGGGCAATGTGACGTTTACAGGCTTCATGTTTTTATTTGTTATTGTGGTACAACTGGCATTTGTTTGTTTACTTCATTATTATGCTAGACATGACAATTACTTTCTTCAAACTGTGTGATTTTATCACTTGACACCCACAAAGTATTTATATACGTTGTTAACTTTTATGTATTTGCTAAATCTTTAATGCTGACATTATTTACAATAATTGTAAATATTAAATTAAAAATGAAAGCAATTATTGTTTTAGATGTCCTTTTTTAACGACGATTTAACAAGAACAAATAAGAATGAAGGATTTAGAAATAAGGACTAAATATCAATACTACATAACAGTATGTCTTATTTTCTCTTTCTTGGTAATGATAACTACATAGAATAATTATTACATTCTAATGTGTTACCTAATAAACTTTTTGACAGTTACGATGTTATGTTCAACTTTTTTCATTAGTCAAAAATACAAAATATCAATAATACTACTCTTACAATTTAAATTAATATCTTCAGTTGAATAACTAAAGTAACATAAAACTAAAATTTAAGGTAAAATTACAAATAATGCCAGAATTAGCTGGTATATATTGCAAGACTTATAAAGACAATGCTACTGCTTAAGTGAACTCCATAGTGTATAAATAAAAGTTTTACATAGGCTTTATATAATGACAAATGTAAAATTTTGTTTATTAAAAATACTATTAGATTTATTTTATTTTAAAAAGAGGTTATTGAAATTAAGGTTTTATATATTTTCTAGACCAACCTTTTGAAAGCATTGAATTAAAACACAACAGAGCAATGAGTCAAAGTGCACAGGGACAGGTATTCATGTACTGAACTTTAACTAAGTTACCAGCTGTTTAGTTGTGTACGTATTGTGTACATAGTAGAGTACGTAAGCACAACATGTAGAACTACACGAAAGTTACTATAATGTGTAATCCACGTCACGTAATTCGTGCCATGTGTTGTCGGAACGTTTGCTCCAACTAGAGGCGACGGACACTGAGCAAACAATGTCCAAAAATTGTACAGAGATATGATTCATGCGCTGAACCGTATCTACGTAAATAGCTGGTTCAGGTATATTTACTAGTAGGGTACATAAATACGACATGTAGAACTGCAACAGATGAAACTAAACTCACCGCACGTAATTCATGCCATGTGTTGCCGGAGGTTTGTAGTAACTAGAGGTTGACACTGAACAAACAATGAGTCCAATCATTGTACAGAGACTTCGTGCGCTTAGCTTTAACTAAGTCATAGCTGTTAATGCTAGTGTTGAGTTTACCTGTATGACACCTTCCTCTTAAGTGTAGCATTTGAACTGGAGCTAAATCAACAATTGTATTGAATAAGCCATTTCCACAATAGCTGCATTATTTGTAGCTGTTAACGTTGTAGTTCTTCAGCAATTCAAGCTATTTAGAATTCTTCGGATTTTTTCTCAATTTGAGTAACGTATTTTATGTTTCTTCAGATCTAATTTAACTCGGTTGCATGTACTTCGTGAATTAAGTTTACTCTTTGATAAGTAATTTTCTATAGCGTGACTATGAAGTTAACATCTTATTTATTGATGTTAGTATAAAACTTTTACCCAAAAGAAGTTGTCAATAATCTGAACTCATATAAAATCATGAAACCATGAATGTTTTAATACATTTCTGTCACTTTTAAAATAAAATGTTTCAAAGTATTTACACTCATCTCTACCTGTTTTAACTTTAAATAGTAATGACTTTACTGTTAATATTAACGCAATTGAATAATAGCATGATTTCTTGAACTTGGCAATAAGCGAGAACACAATTTTTATTGTAAAAGTAACGCAAATTAAATATAATCAGGCTGTCAACAGTTAGATTCCGTAGGATAGATATATTGGAACTTAATTATTTAACTATAAAACAATTTCTCAGCTTGAAAGAAACAAAAATTACTTTTTTTTAAATAAAAAATACTAATATCTTAAGGCAAATGAGATCACTATTCTTATATTAAAGGTTACAAATATTGAATATTTATTGAGGCCGTCAACGTTTGGATTTATGAGACAGCAGTAGAAAAAGGCTATTTAATTAGATAATTATTTTTTCACACTGGACTAAATTGAGATCACTATTTTGGCTCCTTTTAACAATTCCCAAATTTTTAGGAAACCTTGTTTATAATCATTAAAACAGCAGAGTCCTGCCTTATATGAAAAAGTTTTTATGTAAATTGTTACATATATGAGAAGGGGAATTTAAGCCAAATGTATTATCCCATAAAGTGATGTCCGAATCTGCAAAGTATTTATCCGAGGAAGAAATATTTTCTCTGTAAATAGTGATTAGATAGTCACCACTCATTTAAGTGTTTGGAGAGGTTAATAAATACGTTGTACATGAAGTAAACATCAACTATTTGGATTTTTTACGAGCTTACGTGTAAATATAATTTATTATTTAATATATAGGACGTGTACGAGTATATCTTATATACCAATTTTTTTCTTAAACTCAGTTTCTTTTAAAAGACATACAGGATTTTTGAAATTAAAGCTACTTATTAAGAATATAATATGACAAGTATTAGTGCATAAGACGATACAGCAACAAGAAGAAATACTACTATAAAAATACTAAAAGGCAACAATTAATAATAAAGCCCATCAATCAAAAGGCTAAAAAATTTTCATATCTGTCATTCCTAGCGATGAATCTAAAATGAACGGACCCATAGAGTTGAAACATATCATGGAGCTGTATTTTCATATCAGGAACATTGTTTTCAATAATAGTGCATTACAATCCATGGGTATTTTACAATGGTATTATGAGTAGCAATGATAGAAAAAATAGAATAAGTTAATTTGTAAATAAACAGTGCACAACTATATTGCATTTTAACATGTAACAGTAACATATGAAGATTATAATAATTAAATGATCTATAGAATTACTCATGCAGTATCCGGGTTTGAGACGTTCCTAATTTGTTAATGTATAGTATAGAGGGGTGAACATCTTTTATTAGCAGGTCTGATTTATTCCATGGTTTGTAAAATTAGAATTTAATACAAATTGAGGGTTTAATAACAATGGCAATGTCTATTTACAGACTTTTCCTTTATATGTTACGTACCTATTGCACATTGGCGCCATCGGTGAATTGTATAAAATTACACTTTAAAGTTAGACAAAAGCAGGTGAATGTTAAATCCGACTACTTCCATTTGGTAATTTGCCAACCTTGCTCTTGTAAAGATTGTTTCATCTCTTACAATTAAGAAAGAATGTATAAGTACCTTTAAGCTGTACTGAGATATTAAGTAGTAGTTATGTCCTCTAACAACACATCTATTGATAATTTTGAATTTAGAACAGTGAGATATATATTTGAATTTATGTTTGTTTTAACATAAAACCAGAATTAAAAAATTAAGACATCTTATTATGCTAGTACTACAGTTAGTATTATTGCTATAAATAGCTTACTTTTTAAATACATTATTAAAAAGATTTATTGTCTTTAAAAATGTGCGATGATACTGACACAAGGAAACAGCTAGAAACCATATTATTTTGCAAGAATTGTGTATTTAATAGTTAATCTCATTTTCCTGGTATCCGAAGGTTTGTTATTTAATCCGTGATGTGTTTCCATACTATAATTTTCGAAATATAGTGTTGTTATATAATTTCTTTTGAAATTTGAAGTTTCCTTATTACGTTTTAAGATGTTCAGTTATTGAATTTAGTTCCTTAATACCTGGTACGATTCTCGAACGAAAGCTGTTTATCACTGATTATTGAAAGGTTTCATTTAAGAAGCAATACATAAATTATACTCCTATAATATTTCTAACATGCACTGTGAGTTACAGATAATCAATAGCTTTGTAAAGATTTCTTGTTATTTTCAATAGCATTTTTATATTTTCTAATTAAACTGAAAAAAGTCTTATTAATTTTACAAAACATTACAGGCTTGTTGGTTTCCACGTGCCATGCGAGGTACTTTGGACCATGGAGCACATTTTACTTTGATTAACGAACATTTCTATAACTAAAACAAATACATTGCAACAAAATGGTTTTAATGTATATTTTTATTTATTATGAATTAAACATTATTTTATGAGATAAATTTAAATATTATTAATAACTAAATATCTGGGGAACAAGTAGAATCAGAATCGTAATAGACGCTCGTATTAAAGCACAGTGTGTGGATGGTTTTCATTAATTCAAACAAAATGTGATATTACTATATAGCGGTGATTTAACGAGATATAATAGAAGGCCTTAGATCTTAAATGATGGTAAGTGCGAAACATTCATTAACACTGACAGTTGACACCACATGAAAGATAGCTGTCGTCTCCGTGACAGTGATGAAGATGTGCGACGTGTTCAAAGACCGTGTATTAACAGCCCAAAACAAACCAAGAGTTGTGCAGCACGTGAGTTAAACTGAAACACTCAACTGTAAACTCGTACAAAGTTCCGTGCATGCAAACTAATAATTTGACAAATTCTGACCCTATAGTGGATGAGTGGATATTCCGAAAGGAAAATAATTAATTATACATATAGGTATATAATAAATTTGACATTAAACTAAATACTTTTTAGTTACAAGTTTGACTTTTCGATGTATAAATATATATATATATATATATATATATATATATATATATATATATATATATATATATATATATATAATGTGTGTGTGTGTGTGTGTGTGTGTGTGTGTGTGTGTGTGTGTGTGTTACGTTACTTGAATTATTGTTTGTTTGTAAAATAAGCTACATTTTTTCGTACCTTACATATTCGAAATTTTGCAAAAGATGATTCTGTTTTTGTTACGAAAACATTGTTACATATACGTACACAATCTTCAACCGAGTGAGCAGAAATTTGGCATGGCCATTCTTAGGAGCCCTGGGATGGATATAGGCCTATTATTATTAAAAAATCATCACGGGCAAGGCACGGCTGGCCTTTCAACTAGTGACAAAATCCCACCTTAGTCTCGAAAGTTGTGAAAATTTATTAATTTTAATTTCTAGTGTAATCAACTATTCTGTGTATATTATTTTACATTTAGTTACAATAATATTAAGTACAAATATGTTTAACGTCGTTTTAGATTTCAGCGATTATGTAAGTAATCATTTACCCCAGAAAATGCCCCTAAACATATGATGGTCAGAATTTGATAACGAAAACTCCCTCTGCATTACTCGGTAAGAAGTATGATACATCGCAGCTCGCTGGACTGTGCTTTGAACGAATGTACTAATGCAATGTTTAAATGTTCTAACATATTAAAAATAATTTTCTGCTTATAAAGAAACAAACACTTAGTTGCATTGTTAATATACTTTTAGCCTTTTAGCTGTAACTTTTTATCAAATATTAATTATTGGATCTAAGAAAACAATGTTAATATCTAACAAAGTAAACTAGAATAGCCATAAGTATAAAATGTTTGACGTATTTTCTAGATTGCGTATAAAAAAAACTCAACGTTGGCGTCAGAAATACAATTGACTTGAACCATAAGTAGTCATACACGCGCAACGCCTAATAAATTGCGTGTAAAGCAGCGGTAGGTACCTTTTGACGGATTTTCAAAATTAGAATAGGCATATATTGATCCTAGAGACCTTAACCCTGCGGTGCTCGCGCGGGCTACATTGTGTAGCCCAGTGTAATTTGTTCACCTACTACTACTAAGATAATGTGTTCCTAGGAGGGTCGGAGCCTCATTACCTTCAAACCAATAGCTGCTCAGTCCCAGTCAGTATGCTCTTGCACTGCATAGAGTAAAGGTGTCCGTGTGGTTTTACTTCAAAGTGATCTGGGCTACAACTGTAGCCCGCGCGATTGTTTGTGTCATGAGTAATCCGAAGTGTGCCAGATTGACCAAAGGAGATATTCTTGATGAGTTTGACAATCCTTTAAGTTCTGATGAGGAGGATTGCGTTGCCCGTGGACAGTGATGATGGAGAAGTAGATCATATGGAAGAAGAAATCCATTTACCCCATGAAAGAAGATGCAGAAATGGCGCCTACTTCCCCTTCCAGTCCACAAGGATATGAGTGAGTGTGATAATGAAGATAATACTCCTTTAGGTAATGTTTTTTATTCAAAGGACAAACAGAAGAGAGTGATGAAGTGGACTAAGTATCCTCTTGATCCATCTAACATTCGTACAAGGGCATCAAACATTGTGTTGCGATTGCCCGGGCCTAGAGGTGAGGCTCGGAACACTAAAACTGAGATTGATTGTTTTAATTTATATTTTGATGATGATGTTATAGAAATGATAGTAAATGGAACTAACATTTACATATTAGGTATAAAAGACCAATTTGAGCGTGAAAGAGATGCAAGACCAATATATAAGACTGAAATTCGTGCTTTTATAGGAATTCTACTTCTCTCTGGTTGTTTGGGCAGTTGAAGGAACACACACAAAGCATATTTGGGACAATAATCGTGGAAGTGGCGTAGAATCGTGTTACTTGACAATGAGTGAAAATCGTTTTCATTTTCTAATGAGGTGTATGCGATTTGATGATATTCGAGATCTTTCACAAAGAAAAGCTGTAGATAATCTAGCACCTATTAGATCGTTTTTTTGAGGTAATTGTGCAGAAATTTAGGACGTTCTTCACACCCAGTGAGTATTGCACTGTTGACGAACAATTGTTCAAGTTTACAGGCAACTGCCAATTCAAGATTTACATTCCAAGTAAACTAGGAAAATATGGGATCAAGGTTTTTTGCCTTAATTTGTGCAAAAACCATGCATGTGTGTAATTTAGAAGTTTATGTGGCTAAGCAGCCTCTAGGACCTTTCAATTTGTCACAGTCTGCAGAGGACGTAACAATTCGAATTTGTGAGCTAGTTGCAGGAACAAATTGGAATATTACAATGGACAACTGGTTTACCACAATACCTTTGGCTGAAAAAATTATTTGAATAAAAAGTTAACTATTGTTGGTACGTTGAGGTCAAACAGAATTGGCATACCCGAAGATCTTAGAGCAAATAAAAGCTGAGAATTATATTCCTCAATATTTGCACACCACATAAAAAAGACTTGTATCTTATTTCCCGAAGAAAAAAAGGGCAGTCGTCCTACTCTCGACAATGCACAGTGACCAAACCATTGGTCTAGACAATGGGGAGTTGAAAAAGCCAGAGAATAGTTACATTCTACAATCGTACATAGGTTGGAGTCGATGTAGTTGACCAAATGTGTGCTAAGTATGATGTATCAAGAAACACCAAGCGCTGGCCTATGGTAATTTTTTTTGGGCTTGTGAAATAATGCAGCAATAAATGCTTCACGCATCTACAAGTTCAACAATATGGACACTTCAATGCCTAGAAGGGAATTTCCTAGACCATCTTGCTTGGGAACTTTTTCATCCCCCCAGATCAGAAAACGCCTGGAATCCTCAGTGTTACCCACTGAAATGAAAATTCGATCTAGGCGAATTTTGGGAATATAAGAACCTAGACGTCAACCTATCCCACAAGACATCAGAGTGGGCCGTTGCTATTTATGTGGCAGAGGACGTGATAAATCTGCACGGAAATGCTGTGACAAATGTGGCTACAAGATTTGCCCTGACCACTCTTCGCTTGTTTGTCATTCCTGTCGCAACAGTGAATGAAGAGTTTTATGTTATAGTCTACAACAAATGAACCTTATAATGTAAATTCAAGAGTTTTTGTAAAAAAATGAAAAAGATTCAGAAATGTACATATAATGGTAAGATATTGACTTTTATGTAAATAAGCAATTTAAAACTAATTTATATATATTTTATTGATTTTGTAATAAACATGTTTATAAGTGAAGTATTTTATCCATCATTCATGTCCTGAACTTTTTTTTAAGTTTTACGACCTTAAAGATAGGCAATTTTAAAAACCAGCAAAATACAAAATAACGTAACTTTACAATTTTATTTTTTTTAATTTAAAAATTTTTGTTGTGTAATAAATTGAAATATTAATTTAAGTAAGAATATATGTTTTAAAATAATAAAAAATATGTAAAACAGTGCTAAAGTTAAATGTCCTTGTACAAAAAACAAAAAAAAGTCGTGGGCTACAACTGTAGCCCATGCGAGTATTGGCGTAGCAAAACATCACGCGAGTAGCGCAGGGTTAAGAATGTCAATGTATTATTTTTAATGTTAATTTAGTACATATATATGTTCATTATTTTAAAGTAAACAGCTACGAAGGTAGATATAGGTTTACGTAACCTTAGGACAAATCTAACGCACTCGTATAAAAATAAATGGTAACTTCAAATCTTTATCGAAAATGTACATATACACATTTCACTTTGTCGAAAGACAAGCATTTTGAGTTAGAAAGGAGAACGTAAACACTTGTTGAATAGACATGAAACTTTTTCCTAACCAAGCTTAGGCTGAGGCTCCGTTATGGAATAGGTATGGGTTCAACTCCAGGGGATGGTTAATATATAAATTAACAACATACATTCTTAACTTAACACGGTTTTAAATATACTTCAGTATATAATTGTGTGTTCTATGTAATTATATTTCATTTTACCCATCCATCAGTTAGCTATTAATAGTCAATAAAGAACGCACGGTCTAGAAGGTTGAGGTTATAAGTGAAACAAACAAATAGAACTTTTAGACTTCTTACGCACACAGAATATTAATTATTACATTTATTTCAGTTAATATTATTATATTCATTCCTTCACAGTCACAAATAAACTATATGGTAAATTCGGTAGATTTTTTTTAAAGGGGTCACGTGAGCCAGTGTAAGTTTTACTATATAATTACCATTAATATAAACATAAATTTTGATGCGAGTTTTAGTGAGACTAGGATACTGCATAGCTATTTGTGATATGTACGGCAAATAACATACAAAACCAACAACTGATTTAAATTTGATATAGACAAGATCAATATCTTCATAGCTTACCAAACGTCAGATGTTACGAAATTAGACATGGACTAATTATAAATATATAATTAATGTTAAGTATAACGTGAAAAACGTACATGTATAAAAAACGTTACGTATATGACAAAACAAATAGTTAAGACTCGTACATATAATAAATTTATTAAAGAGCAACATTTATTAAAGAATATTAAAAATCTCGTACATTATTTCCTTTTTTCACAATAATAAACAAGATAGATTCCAACTTTATAACTGATATTTATCACTCTTCCAAATTATTGACCATCAAAAATAAACTTTAAACAAAGTACTGTGTGTTTAGTTAAACCGTTTTGTTCAGTAGTCTTGTGGTTTATTATTTAATATAAATAATATTAGTCTACAAGATAAATATACAGCAGCCTGTGAGTGTTACATGTTTAGATTGGGTTTAACTTGTTTGAATACATCTCTGAATGCATATAGATTATATTTAGCACACCCTTTAAGAATTGACATGACAAATACATTTACGTGATATCTTTTTCATTTTGACTCAAGCTCCTTACGATAAGGCTTGTATTAAGAGAAACTTTAAACTCTTATTTAAAAACATGACATGGTCAAACTGTACCAGAACAGTATCAGATATGACATTCAACAAGTTACATCATAATCGATATTTCGTGCAACATTTCTAGAAACCAATTGGACGATCGCTATGTCAAGTACAGAGATGTATCCTGTACTCGTATATCAGCTCAAATTAGCAGTGGTGTGAGATGGCTTAGAGTATCAAGAGCTTAACTATCCTCGTCATGTCTATGTGTCGGTGACTGCTGGGACTGGATATCGGGATAAAACATTGACACACATAATCCTTATGTCTTGCAGGATATGTTGCTAACTCTGCGTTGTAACTGACCGGACGATCTCTACATTAAGTACAGATATGTCTCCTGTATATCAGCTCAGATTAGCAGTGGTGTGAGATGGCTTAGAGTATCAAGAGCTTAACTATCCTCGTCAGGTCTATGTGTCGGTGACTGCTGAGACTGGATATCGAGATAAACATTGACACAACATAATCTTTATGTCTTGCAGGATATGTTGCTAACTCTGCGTTGTAACTGACCGGACGATCTCTATATATTAAGTACAGAGATGTCTCCTGTATATCTCAGATTAGCAGTGGTGTGAGATGGCTTAGAGTATCAAGAGCTTAACTGTCCTGTCAGTTCTACGTGTCGGTGACTGCTGGGACTGGATATCGGGATATAACATTGACACAACATAATCTTTATGTCTTGCAGGATATGTTGCTAACTCTGCGTTGTAACTGACCGGACGATCTCTACATTAAGTACAGAGATGTCTCCTGTATATCTCAGATTACATGTGTGTGGTTGATACGAGATCTGCTTACAAGTTCAAGAGTCTATCCTCGTCAGGTCTATGTGTCGGTGACTGCTGGGACTGGATATCGATATAAAACACTCACTCGCCAGTTTGTTACGTTTTATAACGTGGACCTAATTAAAACAATCATAATACTCTTATGGACGGTTAATTATTGATTTTGCTATGAATTATTAAAGCAATCTGCCCTAGGTAGCACTGTGTAAGCGTACATAATGTTTTTTTTTTTCATTTTAATCGATAGAGGAAATATAAAGTCAATAAAATATGTTCTACCTTAATACACTTAAAACGTACATTATATAGAATTTTGAATAAAGGTAGCTGGTTGTAATATTTGATTTACGATAAAGGTAATAAAATTAATTGCACACAATTAAAGTCAATCATATTCAATACTAGACAAATTTTGAAAGCCACCACCATCTGGAACATAATGTGTATTAGAAATATTCCAGCAACAAATCTTAGGTACCATATGGTTATTGAAAAAAGTACAGTATCCACAGTCAATCTTTTCTCAAATACCCTTGCATTTGGTACCTCTTGCATGAAGTACCCATTCTCAGTCTTCGTGATTAAGAGGAACAGAGATTAAGCATTTCTTGTTTGAATTTTTATATTCCTGACGCCAAATTGTTGTGGAGTTTGCGAATTTGTCCAGAGAAATAATATTTGTAGACTTGTCCTGTATTTGTATATGTAACTATTACAGCGATGTTGGATTAAAAACTTTTTTTCTAAATTTCATGCATATCGTTAGTGAAAAATAAAAATTAATATCAGCATCAATAATACCAACACATCAAGATACGTTTTCCTTATCGGGGACCAAAATAAATTATAATTTTCAACAAAAAGGACTTGATTTAACATATTTCTACGTTTAAAAGTTATTACGACGAACGGTTATCGTATTCTGACACCGAAAACATAGCGTTTTCGTTGGGAATTGAGTTTAACGCATCGCCATCAGTCACCGCTAGTCCCGTTCGCTACATCTACGAGTACTCTGCCAAAAAGCTTATCAGTACGAGGCAAATATCAGAGGCGAAGATAATTAATTACTCATGATGAAATTATACAATAATCAAGCGCACGATAATCAATAAAAAAAGTAAAAAGTCGTGCGTCTAGGCTTTGTTGAAGAGTCACTTGTCTAGGTCTATTTGCAGGTGATTTTGCGACAACGAAGTATAACTACTCAACGGGTATTTTTCGATCCATTATTAAACAAGGAAAGTACTAGTGACATATAAAGAAGTTTATTTTGGTTCCCGATAAGGAAAACTCGTTCAAAAATAGTGGCTTCCTGATAATACCAAAATAAACACACTTCATTACTTAGAGTATTGGGTCTTCATATACCTGATACTACGATGGTGTAAAATAAAGTATTTCAGTGTTAAGTGTTAAGAGAAATAATAATAACAACAATAAATACATGGGTATTATATAAATTAAAGTTGTAATTAACTGGTAAGTATTATATTTTTGTCCGCCAAAGAAATAAAATGTAAAAGTAGGAATACAAAACTATTTTTTTTTTTTTGGACCATCCAGTTGCCTGGATTTTTAAATGAGCTGATGTACAATTACAACATGTATTACACTTAAATTAAGTTAAAAAACTAAAAATTTCTTTTTGGTTGAGATAATTTCGAAGTTATTTTAGTTATTTTTAATTCCATATGCAGATAATGGTTTCTGAGACGTTCAGTAAACGATATAAAAATACACTTTGATATTGATATTTTTACACTTTAAAGAGGTGTTTTCTTAAAAGGAGCAAGTATATATATATATATATATATATATATATATATATATATATATATATATATATATATATGAATATATACAACTATTTATACATTGTACATACATTGGACTGTTAAGCCCAAGAGAGCTTATTCCATGATAAGCCTAGTCCCTCCGTTTTACTTGTTAACATACTGTAAATATGCCGTCATACAAAGTAAATGAAAAAACAAAATTGAGTCAACCTCAAACTACCTAGCAGAGCTAAAACAGATGTGATAACATAATAGCGTGTTTTTCAGTTTTTCCAGACATAAATCAAATTATTTAAAAAACAATAAATTCTAGTTTGTATGTCGATATCAATTAAAAACGTAACAATTCTTACCTCCTTGCAACCAAACTGCTAATTTCCACATTCATAACTCGGAAAATTGTGATTTTATATAATTTTTTTTATAAGGGCATAAAACACGGTGGTTATCAATGCCCGTGGAAAATTGTGATACAATTTAGACTACATTTCATGCAAATTAGCTATAACTGTGTCGTTTTTATATTGAAATTTAATAAATTCAGGAAGTTATGCAAAGATTGTTGTAAAAGAACGAATTTAACTTGTGGTTATCCTTTATCAGGTGATGTAAGTTATCTAGCATTGGTTTATTTTTGACACTTTTAAAGTAATTATCATGTGCGTTTAATTTTGTGTATCACTGTCAAATATATAACATTTTTAATACAGATTTCATTGAGCAGGTATCGTACAATTTATGGACAAACCGTGAAATCGCTAAGGCAACGGTTCAAAAATAAAAGTAAAGATACTTAATAGCATCTTTTTTCAAACAATTAAAGCATTCATTACTTTGAAAAAGTACTGTTGTAACAATGTTCAAGAAAGTTTTATTATTACTGAGATAAGAAGATTTAGAGCTAGAAATTATCATATTTGTACTTTGTTTAAAATAGTGCCTAAAGCTGGTAACCTTTTATAGTCCTTTGCTATGGACATAAGACTAACTTACTACAATTTAAGGGTTCGTTATAATTAAATCATTGCAATGGCTTTCAACTTATTTTTCAGTATATTTTAACTGCTGTTACTCTATATCGGAATAATTAAAAAGTCACAAATGCCAAATATTGAATATAAGACCTTTTCGAAGTTTGATAGACCTAAACTCGCAGTGAAAAATCAAGAAACTATTTTAATAATTGCGCTTTCAATCACCACAATAAACATTTTATTTTAAGATACGTGTTTGATTGTATGCGAGCATACAAAATATTTTTATTATTGTAAAAGGGTTATGTTCTATGAGTGATAATATATATTAATCTTATTACAAAATTAAAACTGTAAAAGAAAGAGAAAGTGTTTATTTTCATTAAAGAATATTTAAAAATATGTTTAGTAAATAATGTACGTACAAACAGCTAATTTTGTTTGAGGGATTTTCCCACACACGACGCACTAATTAAAAGTTATAATATCCTTTTTAAAGTAAGACATAAGTTTGGTAAGAGTATTTATTTAAGGGTATTATCAATAAAATCAAGCAATTTATGTAAAGACTATTCAACTCCTTACATGCGGAGAAAGTGTCAGCAGTCTCAAGGGATGGAAGTAAAAGCGTTATCCGACAAATGGGTCTTCCACCTTATCAATACCCTAGAGACACTGTCCTCTATTTCACATAAACTCTGTTCTCCATCTTCATGCGGTAATCTTAATTTTAAAACCGGTCATTTAGCTCCTGAGAATTCTCAATAGACTAAAAAAATACGAAAGTGTTTGGAGAAAGTTACCAGAAATTTACTTATGTTTTAACACTATTTTAATCAATGCGTTGCTTTTTTGTTTTGCAAGAGGCATTTTGGACTGTCAGTTTGTATTTTCTCAGTTTGGGACTCTCAGACATATTGGTTAGGTTAGGTTTAATATTACCAAAGCCTAAAACATTTCATATTCCGTTAAGTCCAATAGGACTTCTTAGGGTTTTGGTGATAAGCAAAGTCTGGACAGATTTGTTTGCTTAGAACCTAATAGGGACTCTCAGGCTTATGTGATAAACCAAATCCTGATGGGTGATATTTCGCATTCCTCGGCAGGACTTTGAGTGGTTCCTTAAAATAATTGTCATGCTATATTTCACTTTAGTAGCAGATCAACCAATTCGCAACACCTAGTTCCGAACATAGTCGTTGACTGGTATCTGATTATTTTACAAAGCAATTGTACAACATAGCGTTATCGAGGTTTTTCACAAGTGTATTCACCAACCACAAACAGACGTCAGGGGAGGCATTGCCAGTATCATTCTGCACAATTAGATTTTATACACTTTATCTCTTTCTTAAATTTTGATATGGCTTTGTCCAATTTGTAATGTAAAAAGTGGCTTTTTTTCTATTAAATTTGACTGCTAAAGTGAATTTATGGTTATATTATTGATAAAAATAACGTTTCACCGCATAAGGAAAGTATAAGATTCATTAAATATGAAGATCACATTAAAATCAATCAAAATTTGCGATATTCTACAAGTATTTACATTTTTTAAGAAGCATTAACCGACTGTATGCTTTATGCCTACTATAAGTAAACCATATAATAAAATATATAAATAATAACAAATTCGTAGTAGTATCCTACAAATCAACAGGAGCGTTAAACTTTCTTTTTTGGTTTATAACTTTCATTTGAACCTACACTGGGTACTACTAAATCAGATGCGTCACATAAACCTGTTTAACCTTATGGATGCCCAGGATTGGCACATCACTAACAAATGTCGGGTATTAGGGTGCAAGGGTAGATCGATATAGCAGATCTAATCTACTGTGGGAGATCACTGTTAATGTTGGTAAGGGTCCTTAAGTGATAAAATCAGTTGCTAGCCTAGACGTAAGGGCGTGCCACTTCTGCACGATTTGAGTGAAAAGGCTAAAACAGAACTTGTGTCTCTTTCAGGGATACATGACTGAGATTATTTAATAAATGCTTTCTAATAGATCTAGAAGAGACGACCCCTACCCCCACACCTTTATCCATGCAGAATATCCTGTAACTCCTAAAGGTGAGCATATTAGATCTAAGTGCGATTGCTCATCTTCTTGTCCTAAGAAAATAACGAAAAAACCTACAATTAATTTTGACTTATTAGCGTTATACTATGTAATTTGGTGTATTTATTCACTGTGTTAGGAGCCCTTAGTAGCCTACAATAAACGGCAAATATGTATGTCATAGTACTAACAGCTGATTAAAATACAAATGAATATTTATTATATTATATGTTTTATATCAATTTTACCGCGAAAATTGATAAAAATACTATACCAAAAATTACTCAAGATGAATGTGTTATATCTCACACCCTTGGTAGTGGTTGATGCCCTTGTAATAGAGCACACAATTATAAATACTCTACAACTGACGTAACGGGAGAAACATTACAATTTACGTGACACTGAAAGCTATAAAACAGCAATACGTTGCTCGCGTTTTACCTCTAGTGAAGATACTACATGTGTGGAGTAGGATGAAAACCCATAAAGATGAATATTTATTTTACCAACTGATATACAGTAGCAGATACGGTCGTAACGTACAATTATCTAAACGTATGGTGCGGTTCACTACTCTTGATGGCTGAGTGTTAGCGAAGGTTGGCTCTAAATCGTTGTTGCTCGAGGAGCAGGATGAATGTAATTTCTGTCTGTGTAGCTCAGCGTATCTCCAAAACTAACTATCCAGTAGACGGAGTCTTGCAAAATTCTTAATTTCAATATAAGCATCAATGAATTTAAATATAATACATGTTTTACCTTGGCATCTTTAAGTGCATTATTGTCTATTTTTACATCACTGTCATGAGTAATCTTAATGAAAAAGAAAAATTTCATAAAAAATAATAGATTAATGTAGAATGACAAGAACGGGTAACATGTGACATATAACAAACCCTAAATATCCGTAAGAAATATTAATAATGCTTTTACCTGTAAATCATAAATTTGCATGGAATTTCATTTCTATACAAAAAAGTGAGATCTATTATTGAGTCTATCCATGGGGTTTGGTTGAGCGTCATTAAAGCCCATCATCCAATAGGCTGAGACAGTTTTTCTTTTGTCTACGAGGGGGAACTAAACATTATTTTCCTGTATGATTTTCTGCCCTCTTCAAGGGGTATCCTAAGAATGAATTTAGTTACGGCCATACAATTTTGCATACAGCCTCAACGAAGCTGTTACGCGGCGTGTCAGGTGTGTGGCGTACTCTTACCTTGTAAATATTGAGAAATTAAAAAATTATATTATCCATCCTAATCATTTAACATGCATACTAGTTTGTGAATAAAAAGAATTAAAACACGCCATAATTTTATTAGTATTCACCTTAATAACTGCAATAACATAGCTAAATGTTATAAAACTCCCTTTAAAAGACCAACACGTATAAGTGAATGTATATTTTCACTAAATTGAATCATGTTCAAGCAGGAATGAAGTTTTCAAGTAAAATTTAAAGACTTAAGAAGAAGTGTTTCTCCAGATATCTTACAGATAGTTTAATATATTTCTACGCCACGTGTTTAAATTGTAAGTGGTTGTATTTTACAAATTTAATCCTTCTCAGTTTTTATGATTCCCTATAAAACCGATGATAAAATGTACACGATAGCGTTATGCACTATCGTCGATCTCGATGATTACTATATTAAACTAAATGTTCTTCCTTCCCTCAAAACCTATCGCTGAAAGGGTATTAAATTGTTAAATAACAACTAATGTTAATTATTGAGTCAGATAATATTGGTCTTAGCCTGACATATTTAAAAAAAACTATTATATTGAATAATGTTGGGACCGCAACTGCCAACATGGTAGTGTGGTGAAGAATCCAACTCTGTTTAACTAAAACAATGTGGTCAAATTGATGTTTGTGTATCAACTGAAGCGTACAGTACGGACACAGTTTAGGGACCGCCACTGCCAACATGGTAGTGTAGTGATTAATCCAACTCTGTTTAACTAAAACAATGTGGTCAAATTGATGTTTGTGTATCAACTGACGCGTACAGTACGGACGCAGTTTGGGGACCGCCACTCTCAACATAGTAGTTGAATCGAGTTTTGTTTACCTATACCACTGTGGACATCATGATATTAGTCTATTAACCGAAGATTATAACATAGGCACAGTTCAGTGAGGCCTCTACAGAAATGGTTTTGCAGCGATGAATCGAATTTTACGTACCTAATCGCCTACAGTCAATATGGTGTTTGTCTATTAACTGAAGCGTATAAGGCGGACACAGTTCAGGAATCGCAACTGCCAACATATGGGTACAGTAAATATCAGTACGGTACCTGAACCAGGGTCACGTGTATTGTTGTGGTTTTACTGTGGCAGGGGAAATTCGTCTGATTTTTCCACAAAATAGATTTCTAATTTCCTGGAACACATTACTCTCGGTGCTTAGTTTTCGTACCTTTACAACTCTATATTTTGACATGTTTCTGTGTTAACATAATACGTGGGAGTTGGTACTGCTATAATGCATTAACTCAGAAATGTGAAGTCTGATTTAATCAGTTACTAATACAGAAAGGAAAAAAGTTTTTCTTCTACATTTCATATGGTATTTTATATTTTTATCTTAACGTAAAACAAATATAAGTATTAATTTATACGTATAAATTTTAAACTCTCTTAACGTTTAATGTGTAACATAAAATAAGTATTACAGTAAATACAATTCTTAAGTAAGTTAATTTCAGTGTAACCCAACAACCGAGTCTCATCATTACAGTGACTCAGGGCAGAAAACAAACACGTAAACTACGCTTAGATAAGCTTATTTGGAACTTTCACTTTGTTGATAGTCTCCACGGACACAAAAGTCAGTAAGTTATAATCATAATATAGCAGCCGGCTTGGTAACTATATACGCAATGTGCTCTCTAAATCCAGTATATTGTTTAGTATTATGACAATAGTCACTTTTCTGTAAATTCATAAACATGAAATGTCAGGAAAGGGGCATTGAAAAGACTATAATATCAATACAGTTATTATTTAATGATAATAACAATCCAGTAAAAATATACATAATTTTGTGTTGCATAAATGATTACAAAATTAGTAAACAAAATTATGTTACGTGTATTATACTTAATCGCCCATTAAAACTAATATTAACGTTTATATTTTATTAACATTTCTATTAAAGTTATGACTAGCGTAAAACAATACATAACAATATATAAATAAAGTGGACAGTAATATGAGTAAAGCTCGGTGAACCCAAGTATATATACATGTATACGTGTGTGTGTGTGTGTGTGTGTGTGTGTGTGTGTGTGTGTGTGTGTGTGTGTGTGTGTGTGTGTATATATATGTGTGTATACATACACACACAATATTTATTGTGAGGTTTAGTAGTAGAGAGGGCTTGATAACTACTAACTCCGCTTTTCATTCCATTTCATGCATTATAACAAAATACTTTTTACTTTTACTAAATGGTTATAGGTTATCTGATATATTTATTATTTATATATAGTGTAGAATGCGGATAACCATATTTTTACCTTTTGTGCCTATAGTCATTAGACCTTCTTCAATAGTCATTAGTCATGTAGCAAATATTAAATAATTCAATACATTTTTTTAGTTATAAAATAATGCTTAAAATTTTGGAAATGGCAGGCATAGTTGCTTTTGGAAGCAGCTTAAGCGTTTTAGGTATGGAGATTTTGCATGGAAGTAATGTAACTAAATGTATTGTGTAAAAGGTATTTGGTTTATGTTTAAATTCCAGGCAGATACTCCTCTACAAGCCTTCTGGTCTAATTCTACAGGGGTCAACTACCTCTGCTACACATTTTTCACTTTTGGAAATTCTTCCCAGAGGAAAAGTTCTTTGTGCACATAATGTGGTCTCTTTAATCTACGTATAAACCTTGCAGTGTGCTTAGACACCTTCATGATATGACCTGCACGTTTTGTTTTATTTTATAATTAAACTGACGTTTATATAAAACCTATTATTAAAAGACTAATGGTTGAATTTAAATAACAGTGTTGTCCCACGGTAATTAACTAAATAACTCTTATTGTAGAAAATCAAATTCACTTGAAGCATTGTTACGGATAAGGAATTCATAATTTAATAAATTCCTTTCATTGAAATGCATCGAAGCTCTGAAAGGGGAGATCTCAAGGAATGTCAGCAATTTTACCGCCTCCCATTGTGTACCACTAATGAAGAATTAGTACTACTGTTTTTTTGTTTATAAGGGACTTGAGTCCTTGATTAATGCTCCTTAATATTGCAATAGATTTTTTTATGATGGAGTATAGTAAGAGGCTTTGGAGGATGAAATTAAATTATGCTTGTGTGTAGGTCAGTGATTGGAAAACTGATAAAGAAAACAATAAAATTAAATAGCTTTCGTTAATATACATGTGCAATAAAAAAACGACAGTACGAATATATACACCCCTCTTACTGGGTTACTTATAATACTTAAGACAACATTGATTCAGAGCAGCATTCAGTGATTACATCCGTATGTGAATTGCACTTCCGCACCGTACTAGTTATACTAGTATATATTATATTTCATTTTGAACTACCTAGTGTACATTTAAAAACAACACGAGGATTCAGAAAATATTATTGTTTAATTTCGTCAAGGTCGAGTGCAAATATAAAATTAATGTCATTATTTTATTCAAATCGGTTCAATCATTGATTGATTCACCACTTTTTATATTACGGAGATACTACATGATCAGCTCATCCGCATATAATAATCTGCAAAATAATTTTGTATTTTATTAGACTACATTAAATTCATTAGCAGAATCTTTTTTTTAAACCTGTAAAGAATAAACAATTAGCTAAAATCTAAAATAACTAATGGTTTCCCCTTACAGAATTTACACACTTTAAAAGTAAAACAATTGAAAATAGTGAGTACATTAATCAAATATGTGGTTATGAGGTCGTAAAACTATGTTTAAACAGGACAGTTAATTATATTTTTCTTTAGTAATTAATGTTTCACAAATTTTGAAGGCCAAGATGGGATTTTTAAATTTTTTAACTGGAAATTTTCAAATAAGAATAAGCTTATATCCATCCAAAGGGCAATAAAAATTTGTACGTAAAATTTTATATTTCAGTACAATCGGTTGAAAATTTTACGCGTTTAAAGCAAAATAAAGGAACAATAAAAAAATAATATTATATCTGATATCAAGTTATTATTAATGTACGTGCCTGACAGTTGGATTTAACTTTGTAAAGCTAAATTAAATACGATAGATATACATTCAATATCGTTGAATTTAACTGAGAATAATGACCCGCTACAACACTAAACCCTATTTCTATGAGTAGAGTACTTCCCTATGTGTCAGCATTGTATCTACGCTACACTGCAGAATGTCACATCTACTTCAGACTACTCTATCGATCAGAGTGTTTTAATCAGTATTTCAGCACTGTAACTATATTTAAGTTTCACTGTATACGCAATTCGCAGAATTACATATACTGTAGACTGTCGTCACGTACTCATTATTCGTTTAATGTTTTAATTGTGTAACTATAAAACATACACTGTAGAGTTTGCAGGAACATACGTATCGTAGACAGTACCACGATAAGAATACCTTTCTAATGTTTCAGCTCTGTAGATATTTTTAAACTGCATTGTACAATTTGCTGTATCGTAAGCACTGTAGACTATCCTCTCGATAAGAATACCTGTCTCATGTTCAGCTGTATATATATCTCATCATGTATATATATATATATATATATATATATATATATATATATATATATATATATATATATATATATATATATATATATATATACATCTATACATTAAGATAGAGAGAGAGAGAGAGAGAAAGAGAGAGAGCTGAAACATTAGACAAGCATTCTTATCGTAAGCTATATAGCTTATCGTAGTCTATATATATATATATATATATATATATATATATATAGACTATATAGACTATCATAAGGCTAGATTAAAGTTGCGCTTTAGTTCATCAGTGTTACTATATTTATGTTATTCTATTTTTATAATATTTTTTTTGAAAATAATTTTTAGAAATTAAAGCGTTAATTAATAAAAGGTATAAAAACAATACAAACAACCATAACCATTGTATCATAATATCAGAACAGGAATCTTAACTACTTGTGGCCCCTACGTTAAATGAGTAACCCTACGGAAATATAGCAGTAGATTGTGGAAGAATCTCACAGCTGGTAATAAAACTTCAAGCTGCCCAACAACGTGTGAAGAACCACCTTGAATATAACTTACCTCTATGTGCCCTTTGGAATGTATTGTGCGCTTACTGCAAAAGTATGTTTTACCTGTATCTCACGTGGTTCACTTATGTGAGTCAAAAGAGTATATTATTTACTTTAATGTAAATTATTTCGTATATATTATTTTTTCACAAAGCAATTATGAAATAAAAATGACATATAGGTCGTGATCACTTTCAAATAATGGATCACGTACACGTAGTAAAAGTAGTTTTTATACATGCAAGACATATTATATTTGATCAAATAGTCAGTAACTGCTACACATTCTTTATCTATGATATTTAGTCTTTTATGATATTTTCCCTACAATCCCATCTACTGAATAATGAATTTATAAACGCCCAAACTTTAAGGTTAGTTTATATTACGTAATCTATTCTTTAGTGTATTAACAATTTAACCTTTTTTTAAAGTTTAAAGACTCAAGACAAGGTAACATGAGTATTGTGTTTGTCATATGGCGTATTATTATAAACAATTTAGATGTTATTTCAAAGTTGTGTTCTTAATCTTTAGGGTAAGGACTGTAATATTTATAAATTAATGAATAAATATAATTTAATTTAATTATTTATTATTTAATTAATTTAATTTAAATTAATTAATATGATTTATAAGTTTATCATTACACAACAGACAATTTGTAATTACTGTTTTTTCTTTTTTCATTTTTAATAACTAACCCATTTTATTATGTATTACTTAAAGACTGACATATTGATACAATTTATTACAGCGTGATACAGCGTGAAAAATATAATGTTCGTAACAATGTGACAGCTGCAATGTGAATTAACATCAATGTGACATTTCCAGGTTTCCTGTTTTATTTGTTATTGTTGTACGACTGACGTTTGTTTGTTTACGTCATTATTGTGCTGGACGTTTCAATTATTTCTTTCGAATTGCGTTTGTTGTCGGTTGTCGACCACAAAGTATTTATACTCGTCGTTAACTGTGATGTGCTCGTTATAGTCTTCAGTACTAATGCCATTATTTAAAATTGTTTTAGTTTTTTTTATTTAACCAGTACAGATAATAATACAGGATTTTTAAAAAGGACTAATTATATTGAAACACACACACACACACACACACACACACACACACACACACACACACACACACACACACACACACACACACACACACACACACACACACACACACACACACATATATATATATATATATATATATATATATAAATTTTTATAACAATATGCATTCTTTTATCCTTCCTTATATTGATAACTTCATTTATTCATATTCCATCATATTCAAATGTGTCACCTAGTACAAATTGTCACGGTTTCAATATCTTTCGAAACATTTTTATTACTCATTAATGCAAATATAAATAACCCTACGCCTGGAGATTTAAAATATTATATCTTTAGTGAAAAAATAACCAATGTATCATAAAACTATTTTATAGGCAAAAATAAACAAATAATGCCAGAATGAGCTTTTATATCTTTCCCAGCTTATTAAAACAGCGATACTGTTGTAGTTAACTCAACACCACATACAGAAAAGGTTACAGTGACTTTATATACTGGAAAAGATACGATTTGTAATAAAAAAATATCAAAATATTTCTTTGGATGTAAATATCCACACCTTAAAAATGGCATACAAATATTTCTCACATGTATTACATCCCAAATTCACAACTAACTATTCTTAATTTTTACACCCTTCTATATCTCGCCCATCATCCCATTCTGGTTAATTATTTTGCATCCGGAGTGACCTTATTCAGGATGATGTAAAGTTTTTTTAGACGTTTTAACCCAATTGTTACAAAACAACTGACTAATTATTTACACATTTTAAGGACTTTCCGGGAATTCCGAAAATTTTAAGTTTCCTTAGTTCACAAATATTGATACGCTAATAAGTTTTAATATTAAAATACCAGTTCCAGAAACTCATGGAATCATTGGACTAAATCTCAAAGAAGACAAAATTTCTGCCATTTTATAGATAAAATACGACTTATATCGTATCGTACATGTACGTCTCCTACATTAATTATTACCCAAAGCACAGCCTGTGTTGGTCTAAATTACCATCTGTAGGAAGGGCACGTTCGGCAACAGCTTTCAAGTTAACTCTGTAACTGTAACTTAATGGCTCAGGTAGTTGTTCACAGTTTCTATACCAGACTGTATATGAACAATAGTTTTCTGTGTGTCATACTATCTCGAATATAAGATTAGTTATGAGCATTATATTATTAAGGTTATAACAGCTAATAAATAACAATATATAATATGTAGATTTATACATAAAAATTAATTTAATACATATTTAATGAAAAAGGAATGAAATAGATAATTGGTAGTAAACTATTGACAGTGGAGCTAAAGATACTGGACACTAAGCCTAAAATCCGGACTTAGAAAATCTTCCATCGGTCTCACGGGATACAAGGATGATATTCTCACCACTTTGTCTTATCGTTACTCCTCCGGGAGTTCTATGGCAGATTGCCCGTATTAAATAATTGCCTTACATTAAAAGACAATAAGGTTTTTATTACCATAACATATATTTGATAAATAATTTAGCATTCTATATTGATTTCCATCACTCTCTTTGCATATTTGATATTATTATATGCATATGATATTATTGTATTAGGTAAATATATATATATATATATATATATATATATATATATATATATTTTAAAGTTTTACCTTAGAACTCCCTAGCATTCAAACGTGTTCACTATTAACTCTAAATATAAGGCAGAGAATCTATAGCAGCCTTTGAAAAGATCTGGTTAGAAATAATATGCATAGACCATGTGCTCGATTCACTTATGCTAATGGCTATCCTTTCCTTGCCTATGGTTGATTTATATAGAGCATTAGGTTTGGCGTGAACACTTAAAATTCCGATGTAAAATTATATTAGCACACTTCACTAAAAATTGTAAACTCAAAATTTTTGACTCTTTGATCATAAGCACCATTCTCAATAATAAATAAAACTAGCTTTAATTCTATAATGATCAATAGAAAGCTTGGTTAAGGTCCATTCTCTCCTCTGTTGTTCTAACTTTATAAACCCATGCGCTTAAAATGTACGAATTATACAATATTTTCCACACGTTGTCTTTGACCCTTGTTTCCAAGTAGGCTTCAATAAACCAAACTTAAATAATATAACTTGTTATAATTTCTTGACATTTTCACTGTCAGAAATACCCTCTACTAGGTCATGGATCCTGACCATTGAGTAGAAACTGAGTTTAGTCACCATTATGTAATATACTCAATTAATTTTAACTACAAATAATATTGTAGCGAAAGTAGCGTAATTGAAATGTAAATTGTATTGAAATTTAATTTGAGTACTGTTGCTGACCAAATTACAGTAAACTCAATGTTTATGGCAAAATTAATAACTCAAATTGATGTATATAGGGCGATAGCTTCGTATTATTTCTAATAAAGATAAGTAATAAAATAATAATATTACGATCGATTATGAAAGTTCAAAGTTCTCGTTATGAAAAAATCAGGCTGTCGTAAAAGTTCTAAATTGTTCAACTTGCTACCAGACACAAAGAAAGGCAAAAGTGAAGCAGTCGCCGCTGAAGAGCGATGGCTCAGGAAATTGGAGGCGAAAACGTGACGCGATGTTCCGCCGATCCAGGTAAAGTTCTTTAAACGGCTCGTAGATATTATATATCTTTAAAAGTTGATTGATAAAGATTTTAGCTTGAATAAATATCTCATCTTATATATATATATATATAATTAAAATACCAATATAAAATTACTATTTTACAATGCAAAATTTCTAGCAAAATTGTATTTTGTTAAAACAAATTGTATTACCATTATAACAATAATATTAGAGCATTACGAAGGAACTGACAATACGATATTCCATTCAGACAATTCCTAGGGAGTTAACGAAGTAAGTAATCACAGTTTACAGAACACTTTCAGTTTCAGGTTTAAAGGCTTCTTTAGATTCACAAGGGGAATTCTGTTACCGCAACATTCCACACTTCCGCCAGCTTGCCTCTACTTAACGCATACATAATGCTAAAAAGTTTGCGTCTGATGCTGCAGGTGTGAAATACCAAGCTGTGACCGGATTAGGACCATTACCCTTTATGACCTTATTCTTTTAGTTTAATGTTCTTCGATCACATACCAGTTATAGATATGATTATTTATTTAATTTAAAATTAATATAAGACTGCACAATATAAATATCTCTGCAACTACAATGCTATAGAAAGCTGTGAATTATATATGAAAAATCATATTAAAAAATTTGTTTCTCAATGGTAAAAGTTAAGAACCCCTACCAGTTCATTGCTGGGTACTGTTTTTGGAACTTGTGTCTTGGAACTAAGTAAGAATCTATTAATCGTTATATTTGTAATATTGATAAAAACACTAAAAACACGAAAACCTACTTTTAAATAATCATTTTATTTGAATTCAGTTTATCGCAATTTATTATATTATTATGCTCGTTAGTAAACCAGATACCTTATTGTTTGAATAAAAGGTCTATACATTGATAAAATGTGTATGAGAATTATATTACATTATTTTGGACGTAAAGATCCAAGATCAAGATAAGACCCAAAATGATTCCTGATACTACGTATATTATGTATTTATTTATTTAATATATGATAAACGCTAGTAATAATAGCAATTATGGAAAAACTAAAGCCTGCTATCTTAAATTAAAGTACGTAAACAAACAATAATAGCAATAGTGTTAACTATAAACAATAAACAATGATTCTTATTCTATCCGACGCGATGTGAAAGCCACACTATAATAATTTATCCTAGTCAGTCTGGATGTGAACTTTTGGAGGAAGTGTTTCCTAATATGTTACAATTTGGTCCTCAACAACGGATGATTTTACTTATGCATGTCAGGCTACGTCCAAATCCAAATCTCTATACTCGTTTCAGAGTTTCATGATGGGTTTCAATAAAGATATCAATTAACATTCAAATAGTCTCTAGCACCATTTTAGATATGATCAGTAAACTACATAGGGTCAGGAAGTACAAGTTTTTTGTATGTATTGATGCGCTAATCATGTAATGAGTACTAGCAAACACTTATTAATACATAGCAGTGTTTGCAAAATATCAGAGGGTAACATATAGTAAGCGATTTGTTTGTATTTGAATTAGCACAAAAAGACAAGAATAAATCGCGTGGTCTTTCTGAACTTTTCAGAACCTTTATATGAAAAAGACGTCTGAGAGATGTCAAAGTTGAAGAGATTCAGTGGTAAAAGAAAACTTTTCCTTGCTTATAAGAGCAGTGATGTGGATTTGTGGTTTCATTTTCCTTAAAGATTCCACCTCCGCTTTTACGGTTCAAGATATTCTTACCTCCTACAAATACGCACTTTTAACGCCAAAATCTTATATATAATAATTACTGAGCCAATTTTATTAAAATTAGTTGTATATTTCATATAATTTTTCTTTCATAAATTTTATCAACTAAAATCTGTATTTAATTACATTATAATCAGGATTAAATATTTTTCAATTCAATTAAATATTTGAATGCATTTAGTTTATTACTTACATTCCCTAAATCCGTAGTAACCGCCATATAAAATGAGAGTTCCGTATAACAAGTCATCATATTATACGAATTACTCATTAAACAAAATCTTTGCTAAGTAATTTTATTTTAAATTATCCAAACATGTGTGGCAATTATCTAAACAATATTAAATCAAAAATACAAGTATTTAAATTTATACAGATATTATGCCGGCTATTTGGTTGTAGTCTTTAGTAGGTTTTAGTGGTTATTATAAAGTGCTGTTAAACTATTTTCAATTTTGAAACATTTTAATTTTGTTAGACTTTTTAAGATTTAAGAAATTAATACACTACTTTTATGTATATAAAAAATTAAAAGATATTGAATATATATTCGCACAGTGAAATAATTATTTCATTTATAGAATAATAATTCAAATAATGAAATTAGTAGGACATTTTCAGTATTTCACAAATTAGGTTAACAATTTCACGGGTTTATCCCTGAAGCTTTAAAACAAATTTCAGAAAATGCTATTTCTAATTCTTTCATATAGAAGTCTTATACATTGAAAATGGAGTATTAAAATAAATGTTTTTACTATTTCTAAATATTAATAAATAATGTATACTTTATTTCAATTGAAAACCAAAATGAAACATTTGCATATATAATGTTTATTGGTAAAAATTTTCTTTATTCTGCCAGCAGATAAATATTGTGAGTATGTATCTCATTAAAATGTATAATTAAAAATCCGGGAACTGTCCATATATTGTACTAGTACTGTAGTAGTATTGTACTATTGTATTCACATCTCAATACAATTATCACTTTTATATTTTATGATAAAAATGTCATGTAATTTTAAACTGGGTTATAGTAATATCAGTAAATCACTTTATTATATCAATAAATTATTGATGCGTGACAAAATATTCCTGGAATTATTTCCTATGCGTATTTGATCCACGCATGGAATGTATTGAGAGGACAGTAATATTTAGGCGGATGTGGTAGCTGAGTAATAAAGAGCAGGACCAATTCCCATATAATACCGATTAGGAGTTAAACTTTCATTGCCATTAAATTGGAACACGGTGCTTAATTTAGATACAAAGTTTTAAAAGATTTTACCATGGGCAATTTACAAGTATTTTCTATGAATAAATTCTGCCTTTGATTTACCAAATGTTTCAAAAGATTGGTTTAAAAAATGTATATTAATTAACCTTTTACATTTAACCTAGAAAATATTTTTCTATGAAATATTTATGAAAAAATATCCAAATTTAAATAAACTTTAGAACTAACTATGTAATAAAACAATTACGACGCAGTGTGTGAAGAAAAGTATTAAAACTACTATTTTGGTTCAATAGTTTTGTGTTAATATTTTGGCATATGGATTGCTTCTTCCAATTTAAAATTTATAACTTCTCAAATTATGAGCCAAAAACCATTTAGTATTGTACTAAAGGACATCCTAGCCTTTCTAGAGAAATTCTCCCTAACAAAGAAAGGAATTTTCTAGAGGCTGATTATGGTATCTGCTAAAACAGGATGGTTTCAAAATAGAAAACTTTTAAGCAGTACTTTTTCTAAGTTCATATTGTCTTATTATTTTACTAATCCACTCTCGGATGCATAAATAATAGTTACTCACAACTTTATAACCAAAATTATATAAAGGCCCTAAAAGTCACCAATTCAAATTCAATAGCTGTGCTGCATGTTGGTAGCTGACACCGATTTAACATTCATCAAAATGTCTTGTATCTAGAAGTAAAGATTTTTATATTTTCAGCACTGAAACTGCATTTACGCTACACTTCACAATTTGCAGCATCATATGTATAATAGACTATCTCCTCGATCAGAGTGTTTATTTAATGCTTCAGCACTGTAAATAAATCTACACTACACTTCACTATTTGCAGAACCATATGTGCAATAAACTAACCTATAATCATATTGTAAGATGCATTTTTGTGGAATGTAAATATATTCACGCTAAACTGCATAATTTTTAGCATCACATGTACAACCGTTTATCCTTATGATCAAAGCGCAGGATAAATGCTTTTGCACTACACGCACGCTACTTAGGACAATTTACTCTCTGTACATACTATAGGCTAGCTCGTCGATCAGTGTGTTTGTTCAATTTTCAGCAATGTAAATATATCTACGCTTCTATATTTAAATAATATTTTTACTTAACATATTCTAGCGTTAGAAAGTATAATTCAAAAATTATAAAACTGATAAGTAACCATTTATTATCTCAAATAAAGTTAAATGTGGGGCCCTGAGCTAAATGAGTAACCCTACAAATATATAAAGGTTTATTTTACAACGCCTCAAAGCTAGTACTAAATGTTCACGCTGCCCAACAATGTGTATAGAACCACTGCACATTTCACTACCCTTTATGGGTGCTTTGGAACGTATTGCGCGTTTTACAACATAAGTATGTTGAACCTGTGTAGGTATTACATTTGAAGAGTCACCTGATGATGAAACCTTTGGTTTCGAAAGGTCTAGCCCTAAAAATAAACAGTTTGGGAAAATATTGTTTAAATTAACATTTAGTAATAATTCTAATTTCTCCTATTGCTCCAAGCATCTTCTAAATGTAAATAGTTCAGAATTTTTTTAATTTAAGTATTTCAAAAATATTGGATTTTTTGGGTAGTTTTAAATTAAAAATACCTTATAGTTTTTTTAAGAACCTTAAAAATACAAAAGAATGGTGGATATTGAATCTTTAACCCTTACTAACAAAATATTTAGCGTCAAGCAGAGTATAAGTTGGAAGAATTGCACAAATTAGGGTGTATTTTATACACAACTAATATAAATCATTCTTAGTAGAATGTTTATTAGTGGGAATAAATTAAGGACACAACCGATTACGATCCATAAGGCACTGATAAGGAATTTATATATTGTAAATAACCGTATTCGTGAGGGGGATTTCTGATAATGTTCTTAAATCTATGTACATGATCCATAGAATGTGTGGTCATTATTACATTACTACTGTTACATCTAAAAATGAACTTTATTATGAAAATAATTATTAAATGTTGTACGTAATTTAAATTAAACCCCATTGCGATTTCATATAAAAAATATAATGTAGTTTCTACTGTTTGAGAAAAATTGCAAAAGTATATAAATGGAAGTAGTACATAAAACGAAGGTCCGAGGTACATGAGAATGATTTGAGATGAAACCTATTTTGAAGGGATCTTGAAATTTTTGAAAGCGTCGAAAGATCCAATGACTAAAATGAGCATAATTTCTTTTACTATCCTAATTTTCTTAGTGGTGGATCCGCATTTTTTTTTTGTAATTCATGAAATTGCCATTTACCGCCATGACGAGTATATTCCAAACTCAGCTTTTGTTGGTTTTACACCCTCAGCTCACACAAGATGTGTGTATTCCTTACCTCTGGGAACTATGAAAACGTTTATCTTTTCACGTAAGTTTTATTGCATTGAACGTGTTTCCCTCTATGTACACATTTCCACAGCGCTCTATATATTCTTACCCTTTACAAACATTTGTGTTTTATGTTATAAATTTATCTTTATGTTTAAGCGATTCATTTACTGGAAATAAAAACATGCTTAATGATCATAATAATTGAAACTTATCAAAATGCAACAAATAAATTAAAGATACAATAATTTTGTATATCAGTAATATTTTGCGTAAAGTAATAATAAAAATTAAAAATTTAACTTACAACTACATATTATTACAAAATAGTCAAAACTTTAAAAATACAATTAAAATTAACACTAAAACATTATAATTTTCACCGTAACACACAAGTGGAGTTGTAACATGTTGTAGATAAGAAATTTAAGTACTATCTCAGAAACATATAATTATGAAAAAATTATCCCTAATTGAATTTGTATATTGTATATGAATCGGTAAACACCTAACCCATAACCTTGATTCAAATAGGAAACTCTTTGTCTTTAAAAATTTTATAGATCAGGCAATACGTTTGCTTACACAATATACATTAAATTTTATTCTTGTCCAGAATCCACACAAATAACAGTAAATAGTTTAGAGGTTTTTTTTATTTCAGAGAACATAAAACAGGAAATATTTGAATCTGTATAAAGATAAATTACTTTATGGATTTGTTTCGGTCCAGTGAGCCAGTGAGTCCTATTTACATTTAACAGAGATTTTTAAATCAATAGAGAATCCCCCACTAAGCGACAAATTAATTATAATCCACGTTAATTTTAGTAGAAGTTGGAATTAATAGACACTAAAGGGCTTTAAAATATAAAATTTCAATTATTTACTCTGCTCACATTTTTCTTAGGATGATATACATAAAACCAACCGTTAGATATGTAAATAATCCTGAGACCACAATTACCGACATATTTGTTAAAGAATGAATCGAATTCGTTTACCTAACCCACTGAGGTCAATATGGAATTTGTGTATCAACTGAAGCGTTTAATGCGGTCACAGTTCAGTAACCGCAACTGCCAACATGTGGGTACAGTAAACATCGGTACCGTACCTGAACCAGGGTCACGTGATTTGTTGTGGTTAACCTTAACTTGACAGTAGACAGTCGTCTCATTGTTCCACACAATAGAATTCCAGAATCCTGGATCTAGAGTAAGTTCAGTGTTTGTTTTTTAAATCAGATGAAACACGTGATTTAATTAGGTACTTGTATATTACTGTTGATAAAAAAAGTTTAGTTTGGAACACTTTATACATTATCTTAAACGTAAAAATTTATAATTGTTACAATAAAACATATCTAATAAAATATAATTAAATTGTATTCTTAAGTAATTTTCGAATGTAGCCCAACGACAGAGTGAAAGTGATTCAGGGCACCAAACAAATTTATACACTACTTGATGATACTATATGAGCATAATTGGAACTTTCGCTTTGTTGCGCTTTGTTGATGGTTTCCATGGATACACATATTATTAAGTTGTAATCATAATAAAGCAGTTTGATTTTTAAAAGTTTTTGGTACTTATCTCTCTAAATACTATATCTAGTATTTTTATATAATTATACTATTTAGTTCAACTTACAACTTATCTAGCTGAATTAGTAATGCAATTTTATAATAAAACTATTGTTAGGGAAATAGGACTTATAGAATTTCCAGACACTATTATTCAGTAACAAAAGCAATTAACAATTCTATTGGGGATCTGCAATCTGACCTATTCCTCAGGTGGATAAGATTAGGTTTTTGGAAGTTAGGTTAGTCACGACATGTAACTACCACTGTCTCACAGTCTCATATTTTTTAGTGTTAATTTCTTGGCAATAGCCTTTAACTTACCACAATTATTAAATATAAAAAAGGAAATTTTTAACCTATATACATAGTAAATATTCATTTGTAAACTAAAAATTACGATAGATTCGGTAATGAATTTCGTTGAAGTTCTAATGGCCCATTTATTACTTGTTTGTATTATTTTAATTTGTTTGAACATTCACACTTTATGTTATTCATGTATTAACATATGTTTAAGCTACAGTTTCATCTTTAACACTTGTATAAGATTAGTAATGGGTTATACAATTATTATATGTTTTATATATAACAATTTCACAAAATTAATTAACTTTTTCTTAACTTTTCCATAATTATTAATGAGGTAAGTTGCACGCCACACATTAACAAGCTTCAATGACGTCTATAGCTTACTTAATTTTTGAGATGTCGTGTGGACAAAGAGATAATCATAATGGAGAGAAAATCTGCCAGCCACTGAATGATAGACTTAAGTGACGCTTAACAATCTCATGGATACACAGAGACCAGACTGACAGATATGATATATTTTCTCGCCCCTAGAGTGATAGTCCCCTCTAACGTGCAGTCAGTTGGTTGTTTACAATCCTGGAATGAATTATTAAGAGAATATAAAAATATAATCCTTTGACAAATTTTATTATATTTACTAGTTCCTTATTTTTAAAACTGACAGCATTATTCCGTAGCTATAAATGGGCATTATATAATATGACAACTAAAATGACGAAGAGATGACAAATAAGACACAAGGAATCATGAAGGAGACGATCTTGCCAGCAAACTTCATACTATTTTAACAAGAAACCTGGATCCCCTTCCACGTACAATTGGTGACATTTCTCGTACTATAAATTATATTTCTCTGCATTTATAAAAATTAACTATAAATGTGTATTTGAATTTAAAACATAAGGTGTTGAGAATTTGTGTTTGAACTAATTAATTCAAGTTTGTTATGAATTATTTTTATTGACAGTACGTATTGAGGAAACAGACTATACAAGATTGATATAAATTAGTTTTATTGACAGTACGTTTTGAGAACATAGATTATATAGAATTAAACCTAAATAAACACATAAGTTATTCTATATTATCAATATTATTACTGACCAAAACTTAATGTGTTCCATAGACGTATTGTAGTCATCCTTTGTATCTTTTAAATCATCCTCTCCTTAAGTCTCTAAATCTCCAGACTTGTCATATCCAATCTAAAAGTTATATAAAGAATATTTTGAAATTAAATTACACACTCTGATATTTTCGTAACTTTGTATAAATTTAATTATTAAAGTACGTACAGTGCACACTTGACTTTAGTTTCTTATGTGTGATTTAATGCTAAACGACAGCAATCTACAAAATGATATTTGTGTAATACAACAATCGATGACTATTTGAAATATAACGTCCAACAAGTTGTTTGTAAATACCTATGACATATTGTTTTATTGTAACCGTTGGGTGTATCCAGAGAGATTTGAATAAAACCGGTTGCCTAAATCCAGGCATTTGTAGATTACCTTAAACAAGAAGTTAAGTGTTGAATAGTTACTACAACTTAAAATATCCGCATTATACCCTGGGCAAATTGAACACAATAGCTGGTCAATGAGCATATGCTGTATCTTATAACTTTGTTCACACAGGATTTTATTTCAAGTGAAATCATTACTCTTTAAACATTTAGAATGTTTTATTACTTTACCTGAAAGTGTAACATATTCCATAATGTTTATAAAGATCAATTGACTGTGAATAATAACAAGTTCAGAAGTTTAGCCTCATTTATAAATTAATGCATTTTTGTCATGGAAAGGATTCTAAATACATAAAACAGCACGACATTACTACTGCTCTCCGACATAAATGAACAAACCTCCAATATCATGATAAATTAAAAAACGTAGTACGCTGTAACAAAACAACAAACAGACTAAAGCAACAGTGTTCAACTTAAAGACAAACAACCAAACGTAGCCTAAACAGATAAAAAAAAACCAATAAAGGATCAATTCAATCTGAACTTGGCGACACTCCGCTCGTTGTGTTATTACTACCTAACACTTTTCCTCTCATATAATGCACTTTTAAACAATTTCTACGGTTTCAATATAATACCAATATATTTATATTACAACTTTATGAAAAGATACATTTTAATTATAAGTATCTGATAAGAACCATTATAATAAAATATGTCACTCTGTTTAAATGTTTCATAAAACCTAACTTACACACACAATCTCAAACTTTTATTTCCAAGTTAAGGAAAACCGCTTTATTTTAACATTTCCAGATTTGAATATACTATTTAAAAACCATTTGTGAAATGACCATTTCCTTAGAATACATTGTGCATGTTTTTTTCTGCATTATATAACAATAAGTCAATAAGACAAATTGAAATTAAATGTAAATTTGCTGTATTTACCATAAAAAGACACCCGTTGATTCGTAATGATCAGGCAACTCAGTGAAACACCTTGTAAAGCGAATGTAATTTATATAAACAATAGTATTTATCTTCCCTAAATAAAAATATTGAACAAGAAATTATAGACAGCTAGGAAAGTGGAGTTTTTGTTTAAATTTTGATATTGGTGGTAGTTTATTTTAAAAGAATATAATAATGTTGCACATATACCAATTTAGAATTTAGCAAAAGAAAATAAACAAAACGTTTCCAAAATAGAAATTCAACTTCTTCCTCTGGTTAAAACAACTCACAGCCATGAATATAAACATGTTTAAAACTAAAACAAAAATATTGGCACTGGACATATGTTGCAAAATAAAAATCAAAAGGTACCGGTATAATAACACCATAAGTCTAGACTGGTGAGAAAGAACCTAAGCGTGAACCAAGAGCACCAAAGAACACATGTCGCACGTACCAGGATGACGGTAGATTGGAGAGAAAATTAAATTTGTGGTGCTGTGGCGCGTCTTTGGAAAGTAAACAGGACAGGTAAATGGTAGTCGGGATGGAATATCTTTTTATGTTATATGACGAAGCCCTACATATTAAATCGTATTATGCTTGCAAAATTATGTCCTGTTTTAGTTAAGTTTATTATGTAGTAAAATATAAATTCATTTGGTGGTAATTTTAAAAACGTAACTTAGAGAAATGTCTCATTTCATATTTCTAATGAGATCAAGTGTGTCATTGTTTGTCGGCCATGTTGATTTGGTATTACAAAGCAATAATGCAGACAATCGATCCACTATGTAATTCCTTACATGTTTCTTTTACTGATAACAATGTTTTATGATTAATGTACAAATAAGTTATAAATATTATATCAATATTTTATGTACTTGAATAACTAAAGTTTTTAAAATAAGAGTATAATGGTTTAATAGTATATCAACCATAAGGTGGAGCTTCTCCAATCGGCTTGCCTTTTCATCATATGTTTTCAATATAATATTAGTTGCTTTGATGGATGTTATAGCAACCATTAATGGAGTTTGTTTATACAAAATTAATAGCTGCATAAACTTTAACACATTTTATTTACCAAAACCCTTAAAAACAGGTTTCAAATTATATTAAAGAACGTATACATTGTGCGTGGCTTTTGTGATATGGCTAGTATATAATATTAGAGAATAAAAGTATTTGATAGTTAAATACTTATCCTCAAAACACATTTAAGGTTTATTGGTTAAACATGCATACAAGAAAAAAGTTGCTGCATTACAAGTATTGGAACAATAATTAAATATAATTTTATTACTGAATGTAATGCAAGATTCTAGTACGATTGGGAAGAGTTATTCATTACTGGTGGCGAGAGAAAAGAAGAGACCTGGCCCGTGCCGGCGCACAGTTGTGTACTAGTGTGTTGCCGCGCGGTAATTTCAGGCGCTTCGACCCACAGCCAACCTGCGAATTGTTTATCCTAGCAATGGAGTTATTTGTTTTCAGTAATATAGCATTCCTGCAGAGTGTGACTCATCTTAAATGTTAAATTTTATATACATAAAAGCACTAAATTTACATTATACATATATGAACATTAGTAATTGTTATCTTAACAATAAAAAAAATCTTTAATTTCAGCAATTCATTCCTTTAATTATTGTTTGTTTACAACCACTGTAGAGCCTAATTATTTAGAATTTATTGAAGTGAAAACTTCTTTAGGCGCGTTGAGCGTTTTGATAGAGGGTAAAATCCTCGGTTCGCGTCACCGACATGCTAATGATACTAACCTGCATGAAAAAAGTCAGTCTCGCTGTGTTTTTTAACCGTAGACTTGGCCGCGGACTACTAACCTGCATGAAAAAGTCAGTCTCGCTGTGTTAAAACTGTCCCGGCGGAGTATGAAAACAGACTGCGAAAATCAGTGACCTTTACGGCTTCCTCTCGCGATTTAAAAGTGAAGCCAATGTCGTACAATTCTGTAAGATGCGGCAAATTAAAGCTCTTAATATTGGCAATCTATTGGTTACATTTTTAAATATTGAAAAAATTTTGAAATAATTTTGATTATTGTTTACATTTTACATAGCGTTTACAATGACAAGAAAAAAGTAGTAAGCGAGGATTTTTTTTATTTTTTGGTCAGACAAAATTTGTCAGCGAGAAAGTTGTGTGAAAATAGATGAATATTTTTTTTGTAATTTATCATTTTTTTATTGGAATTTTAGTTTAGCCTGTATTAGCGTATGAAGTGATGAGTGAACATTTCTGCCGGAACTGTAGTTGGCGCATTGGCTCACTGATACCGTATTAACTCAATAAATTAGTTTATTGTGCAATAAAAATACCTTTACGAAAAAACCAAGTTAATTTAACTAATTTATTAGTTTTAAAAATATTGTGGGTTTAATTGTTATTGCAATTATATACTTTATCCGTAGCAATAACTGTATTATTTACAACGGTGTTCAACTCACTGTTGTTCACTCGGTGTTTACTCACTTATAAATGAATAATGAAAACAACGAATATATTTTTAATATTTGTACGAATATTTGTATTTAAAATTTAGCATTATTCATTTTAATTATGTTTTTAATATTTAACCTCTTCATCATGAAATGAGTATTATTACGGTATAAGATTTATCTTACTAGCGTGGTAAAATAGATTTCTAGTTATTTGATAATATTTTTTCGTGGATTTTAAAATTGGAAAATTAAAAACGCGTCACATTTACAATTACAGATGTACTGCTACTATAACGTATTGTTAATTACTCTCAACTTAATAGTTCCGTTTTCACTTCTATCGGCAGTCCCACGACTGCTACTGTTTTTTTACAAACATAAATTTTGCTCAATTTTTATTGATCAAAACAGTACCGACATTTAAATTATCTTATAAAACATAACAATTAGGCCGCAAATCAATCAAAACAGTGAAACAATAATGGAATGACGAAACAAGGCGCGGCAACATACTAGTAATAGCGCCTGCAATTTTCAGATAGGCCAGAATCCAGGTCTCTTCTTTTCTCTCGCCATCAGTATAGTAATCTCCAGGAAAGAAATTTCGCAGTATATACCGTTAGAGTTTAAAAAGCCTAATAAATAGTTAGAAATGGGAAGAACATAACTTTACAGAAGGCAGCTCGGAAAAGAACATGCATGTAAAAGTCCGTCCACTTCCATTTGATAACTTGCCAACCCCTTTGTCGGTAACGTTTCCTCCCTAATTTAACGACTAAATAGCCAGTTATACTATTTATCTATTTTATTGGTTGTAAAAATACTTGCCGTTTGGCGATTATATTTTGTTGACTATTAAATAAATAACTATTTCAATACAGTTTTATAAGTGCATGCAAATGAACAGTTTGAGTGTTCACATCAGTTACCTTTTATTATTTGAGCTGCTAAATAAGGCAACAATTAGTATACACAAATAAGAAATTAAATTAATTTTTATTGCACATAACACTTTTTAGGCCAATGTATTAGGAAACATTATTTTTCCGGACATTTGCCATCGGTCAGTGAAACAAGAAATCAGTAGCACTACGTTTCGAGACCTGCAATCTGATCTCTTCTTCAGGTAAATAACTAACGTAATACAGAATTACAAACTAGGTACAACCAACAACTAGGTACCATCGAAAATTCTTCATTTTTATTAGACTTAACGAGCAATTGTTTCACTTCAGCGCGTTCATCACCGTATATAGTTTGTGCTTTAATTAAAACACTCATGTCTCAGTTTTTTTAAAACTGGAAGATAAGTAAGAAATAAAGTATTGAACAAAATTTTTGTTTATCTGTAAAATTATTAATGGCCAACGTTTTGAATCTTTTAGGTAATTTAAATCTGTTTAGCATCAACGTTACTTCATTTTTACTCAAGATAAACAATAATTGCCAAATATTCTACATCCTGTATATCAGGGTCCACAGTACACTCAGAATCACTACGTAAGCAATATTTACACGATGGAGATCTTTAGCACTGACAAACATAATTTCCGTTTTGTGAAGCCTGGAACATCGTTTCTCCATCACCATATAGTGTGGCTTTGAGGCATATGTGATGTAAATCTTGTCCTTACTAACAAGTTCATCCATACTAATATTGAACTGCCCATGTGGCATAAGCCTACTGTATGAAATTGAGTTTATTATTAATCAACCAGGGTTTTTATTATACGCATTTAAAAATTAAAAACTATTATTCAGTGTTGTTTGGTATGTGACATATATTACAAGAAACAATTCTTTTTTATGGGAACAAAGATGAGGCTAGTAAACAACTCGATGTTTTACGACCAAATTTTCAAACATCACACTAAATATATATTATAAATGTACAATACATAAATATTAAAAAAAAACTTTATTCTTCTATAGTATTTAGTTTTATAACTCTTTGATGATTGACGTATAAACACACAAGCTTACCCTTTAAAAGCTCGTTTGGTAGAATAATGCTAGTATTTCTCATAAACTGGTAATTTACAAATAGTTTTATGTTTGCTTTATATGGGTCCAACATCTTGTTATAACTATAACCTTTATTGAATTGTGGCCCATAATCATCTCCCGTATCCTAAAATAACTGCAACTTTCTGTATATATGCAGATTACTCTCATATAACATTCAATTAGGTAGAGTCATTATATATCCATTAAGAGTGAGTTAATAATATTATAAGGGTAGTTATGTATTTTTTATTTCTCTTTCAGATAACACCTCAAGATTTATGCTGTTGCTCCCTTCTAATTACATTATATAGATAATTACAAGGAAACGTAAAGTTGTAAGTAAGATAAGTGTACTGATGAAATCTTTCTCGAAATAACTTGGCACATCATAAGGTTCGATTTTTGTCCATTAAGTTAGTCTTTGTAGCAGTGATCAAATAAAAGTTTTCGTGGGCTAGTGTGGGTACTGACAAGAGTGCGCTGAAATCGAATCTTATCACCGGCTAATCATTGAATGTTCACTCTATTATTGATTTCTTTCACTCTATCAATAACATGGCACTGTTTGACTGCAGGCCGTTTGTTATTTATTTTAATAATTTCTCTTTGCCATAATGGTTACCCACAAGGCCAGTTAAAAATATTAGCTAACGCTCGGCAAGTCCTATGGAGTGATATGCACCATTATTAAACTCAGCGTTGTTCATTGAGAAATGAAGACTTCAATCATTTTAAATTTCACTGATTATTTGGTTTTCAAGATATCATGTGGCCACAGAGGAGTTTAGTCTGTATAGTTTTTTCCAGGCAATGTGTCGCGTAGCAAGTCTCAATTAAATTAATTAAATTTCATGCTAAATTAAAAATTCCCTCTTAAATTATGAGATTTCTTGCTGACAGAAAACAGACAGACAACCTTCCAAATCAGGGGAAAATATACGCTTTAATTTACAGTTATTCTAATTGTAAGTGCAGTGGTAAATTATGCATTAATGACACCATTTTGAGTTTCTTAATAACACATGTATTGCAAGGATCGCTATTTTAAAAATTTTATTTTCCTATGTTAAAAAGACATGTGTTCCAAGAACATGTTTTCATCGAAGTTCACTTTCAAATTATGAGATGTCTTGCTGACAGAAAACAGACAGACAGACAACCTTCCAAATCAGGGGAAAATATACGCTTTAATTTACAGTTATTCTAATTGTAAGTGCAGTGGTAAATTATGCATTAATGACACCTTTTTGAGTTTCTTAATAACACATGTATTGCAAGGATCGCTATTTTAAATTTTGTTTTCCTATGTTAAAAAGACATGTGTTCCAAGAACATGTTTTCATCGAAGTTCACTTTCAAATTATGAGATGTCTTGCTGACAGAAAACAGACAGACAACCTTCCAAATCAGGGGAAAATATACGGTTTAATTTATTACAGTTATTCTAATTGTAAGTGCAGTGGTAAATTATGCATTAATGACACCATTTTGAGTTTATTAATAACACATGTATTGCAAGGATCGCTATTTTAAATTTTATTTTCCTATGTTAAAAAGACATGTGTTCCAAGAACATGTTTTCATCGAAGTTCACTTTCAAATTATGAGATGTCTTGCTGACAGAAAACAGACAGACACATTTCCAAATCAGAAGAAAATATATGCATTAGTTTACAGTTATTCTAATTGTAAGTGCAGAAGTTTCTTAGCAATACATGTATTGCAAGAATCGACATTTTAAATTTTATTTTCCTATGTTAAAAAGACATGTGTTCCATGAAAATATAAGTGTTATGTACTTATATTTGTCCTAAATATGTGATATATAACTGAATTTAATGCTTATAAAGTGTCATGATTATAACTGCATGAGTCTAAAGTTTTTTATTTTATTGTAATATACGATAATGTTATAACAATAAACATATTTTATTTCAGCAAACATAGTTGTTTAAAATTGGAAATTCAAACGTAAAATAATCTATGAAGTAGTATTTTAACAATCTTGGCTGATCTCCCGCTTCCAACACAGATATCCGGAGTGGGTGAAACAAACAACGGTTCGACTCTAAATATTTCTTATCGGCTGCTCTGGACCACTTTGAGTAATGTTGTGGATAGATTTATATCCCGCCTTTGTTAAAACACACAGCTTGTTTTTGAAAACAAATGTCGAAGTGTTGCTTTACATATAACATAATATTATACGTTTTTTATTAATAATCACAAAGGTTCTTATACTAGCCTCAAGTTTATATAGAAAATTATGCAATTGCATATTAAAAAGGAATTATTCTTAAAACTGCGTGATGTATTTTAAACACTCTTACAGAAAGGTCTAAATTTAATAAATGTAATGTTATCAATAGAAACCATAGCAATTCATTAAAACTGTATTTTAATTAATTGTATGACCGTTGCCATAGCTGAGTCTGCCTTGTTCATCCGGTAAAAAAGTACAAATGCAACAAAACCTGATTTTGTCTGAGGTTCAAGATTGGAGAAGACGTAAAAAATTACCACGAAATTTCGTCATGAGTGCTTTGTTGCAATATACGAGTAGGTTATCTCATTCCAATAGACTTGATTTGACTATACTTAGCAAGTATCACAAACCGTACTTTGGATGACGTTTGATTGAAGTTGTCTAAATAATACAGACACACCGGCCGTGTGTACTCCGGAGAGGGTCATCTAGCTAATACAATGATGGATTTGTGCATTTCGTGTATAACTCAGATACCTGGGCTTCATGTACTCGAACTAGAACTCTCTGTTACTGCCCAGTGATTTAATCTCTCAAGAAACTAATATCAGTCGGTTACGGTGATGGTGGTTTTAGAGACCATAAACAGAGAAAGTGAAAAATATATCCTGTAAATTCCAAACATTTCTATGAAATCCTAATATTAAGTTTTATATATATATATATATATATATATATATATATATATATATATATATATATATAAAAGGTGATTTTTTTATTGGTGCGGTTTTTAAAACTAAATAAAAAAATGAAAAACAACCTGCATTGACATAAAAATGCATTTATTTGAACTACAGTGTCATGACATTAACGTTTAAAAATGATTTCTGGCATATGGGCTCCATTTCGTTCGCGTAGAAAGCCCAATCGAGAAGTCCAATTTTCGAATACCCTTTCCAGCAGCTGTGGTTGAATTCCGCCAATAACTCGACGAATGTTAGCTTCCAAGCCATTTAAAGTTTGTGGCTTGTGATCGTATACTTGAGACTTAACATATCCCCACAGAAAGTAGTCTGTGGGCGTGATATCACGCGACCGTGGGGGCCAGTTGACACTACCACTAAATGAGATGATACGTTCACCAAATGTTTCTGCCAAGAGGCCAATTGTGTCGTTTGCCGTGTGGCACGTCGCGCCATCTTGTTGGAACCAGACATTTTCTAAATCCACTTCAAGTTCGTTTAGCTGAGGAAAGAAAAAGTCCCGTAACATTGCCCGATAGCGTTGACCATTTATCGTAACAGTCTGGCCAGCATTGTCTTAAAAAAAATAAGGGCCAATAACACCACCTGCCCAAATGGCGCACCAAACGGTAAGTTTTTGTGGATGAAGGGGTATACCAACAAATTCTTTTGGGTTTTCATCACTCCAAATCCGACAATTCTGTTTGTTGACAAAGCCGCATAACCAGAAATGAGCCTCATCACTGAAAAAAATCTTTCCTGCGAAAGCTGGGTCATGTGTTATCTTATGTTGAGCCCATTCAACGAAATCAAGACGCTTGCGATAGTCTAATCGTTTCAGTTCTTGCACCAACTGAATCTTGTATGGATATAGGCGTAGATCCTTCCGTAAAATATTCCATAGAGTTGAGTAGCAGATCGCTAATTGCTGCGCACGATGACGAATCGACACACTTGGATCCTCTTCAACACTATGAGCAACAGCATCAACAGCCTCTTCGGTCCTTACTGTGCGGCGTCTCTGCCGATGCTTGTCAACAAGAGTGTGGGTATTACGAAAACGATTAACCAAAGCTCGAATACCTGACTCTGATGGACGATTATGAGGTCCGTAAATCGGACGAAGAGCTCGGTAAGTTGCCCAAACTGAACTGCGGTTTTCAAAATAAATTTGCACTATTCGCAAACGCTCTTCTTTTGTAAGTCTGCTCATGGTTACTATACAATAATGCGCACTAGACAATACAAATATCGAAATGACATAAGATAATAAACAAAGATCAGCTGTTTCATTCAAATTTAATTGTTGTGTTTAATAGTGGTGCCAACTTAAAAACCACATTAATAAAAAAATCACCCTTTATATATATATATATATATATATATATATATATATATATCATGATGAATTCGATATTCCTAGTATACAGTCAAACATTAAAAAGCATTCCAAGTCAGTTGATTATCGAGATGTAGTAGGATCGAGAAATAGAAATGAAGTTAATCCAATTCTTTGTAACGCTAACCCAATAAATTTAGTAAACTAGCTGCAATATGGTAGGTTATAGGCATAGAAACTTTCCAAATAACCGTTTCTTTAAAACATAAATTAAATTTACCATATTTACAGTAACTCTACATATATTTTCAAATTATTATATTACTTTAACGAGAAACTCTACTTGGTAAGTTTTAATTTATCAACCATGTACTCGATCATTAATACACGTCTTTTTTCAGTGATATTTTAATCCAATAATTTGGTTCCACCTTATTATCTAAACATCAATTTTCTTGAAAATCAATCTATAACAGATACAACTAGAGAACACTAAACACGATAGCTAAAACATTTTATTTAAATTATTATCTTAAATAATAATAATTCGAATTTATGTTTATTTGCAGACGTTCAAAATCAGCAGAGAAAACATTTACAGAAATTAATGCGTATCTCCGCGTGCTAAATACCGTATAACTAAATATATTCATTTTTCTCCGTCAGTCTTCCAGACGACATCTCATGAAAAAAACAATAATTTGGACTTAAAATGTTGCATGAAGCAATATTTATATAGTTAACCATGATGCAGAACAAGTAAATTTTTAAATAAACTGCATACATCCCTATGACATTTTATCATGTGGCGTAATAGCACAATTAGCTAAAGACGACATTTTGTATGCAGCCTCAACGAAGCCAGTTACGCGACATGTAATATATTATTTATTGTGTTTAACCATTTATATATAATAAAATTTGTTACATACATACCTAAAATAAATAACAAGCACTTTTATTGTATTAAATACCGTGAGAAATAAAGTATCAAGACTAAGTTTTACAAAGTCACGACAGAGAGCTACAGTGATACGAGGAATTAATTAGAGCTAGTTAATGTTAATGCTGACGTTTTATTCCCGTCAGACATAATCAGTTAAGCTTTGTGCGAGTGTCAAGTTAGCGGATTTGCAGAATGAAGCTATTTTTAAAGCTGCAACAGTCACATACCTTCTGTCACCTTCAGCTGTACCTGAGTAGCAGAGGTAAATTAGTTCATCTCGTTAAAAGCAGAATTCCAGAGCTTTGCATGTAAACCCGTAGAGTACGCATCCCTTATTTTAAGATTAGATTATACGTCGGATTTCATTGGATTGGTTCTAATGTGTAACACTGCATTACAAAGCTCTCATTTCTCAGATTTATTACTTAGTTAAGCGTTGGAGAACGCTATCACTTGATGGGCTAGAAACATAATTTCTATCTATCTATATTATCCATCTGTTTACAATATATCTCAAATATGTATTGATCTACAGTACATTGATTTTTTCATATTTTTTGAAGTAAATATTCAGTTTAAAGATGGTGTAAGTCACTTGGGATTTGTTTTTTAAAACTAGTCTTTAATATAATTGCAACGAAAAATCTCAGAATGAATAAGGTTTAAAAAAAAGTAATATTAATTTTATAAAACTTTGGTATACGATGTAGCAGGGTACGTAGCTGTATCCTTCTAATTAAGCGTGCAACCTCAGTGACGCCAGTTACGCGACACGTAATGTAGCGTACTGGTACATTTTACACCAAATAAATTTTATATAAAATGTTTTTTAATCAAACCGGTAATACTGTTTATAAATGAACAGAACTTGGTATCTAAACACTTACTTTGCTGTTTCGCAAAGACAGTTGGGTCTTCCTCAATCTTTTGTAAGACAACCCAAACTTTATTATAATGAATACATTGAAAATTAGTACACAAATCGGATAAGCAGCTTAAGTTTGTTCATTAAAGGAAGGTATTTTTAACGCTTACTGGACTGACTGTACGTCAAGTTGGTGATAAGAGCGTGATATGGAACGGTGAAGAAAATCTAGAGATGCAAGGTCGGAGGTTAGATGCACAGCCTGAACCGCAAATAATATAGTAAACGCTAAAGGCTGTGAAATTGTTGTGTTTTGTGTGTATAAGTTTGCGAATTGTGTATAATATTATTGTTATAAATGAGTGTGTAGACCGCTGAGAAGAATTAATAACGGGCCAGAGAAATACAAAAAAAAAAAAAAAAAAAAAAAAAAAAAAAACAGGAAACCGACAAATTTATCCATTTTATATTTGTAAAATGAAAACTATGGTTAAGACATAGATGTTTCTTTGGTCACTATAATGGGAATTACAGGAACAAGACTTAAACAGAGACGAGAGGGTAAACAAATTCTTTATATTACATCTTTCTGATTGACAAAGATTGTTTCTCAGGTGTAACTAGCTCTCATGTGTCCAATATTAGAAGGAATTAAGACACACACACACAATATTTGCAAAATGCAATTAATTTTAACAAATCTAAATAGATAAAAAGGCAGTTGAAGGAGTAACTGAAATTCTGGTTCCAAATAATTAAGTTCCAAATAGCAGGGAGCATACTCGTACATGCTACAAACTGCTGTTCGAAGTATGTGAAATTCGCGTTTTCCTGATCGATTAGATCTAACCGTAAATTAGGTGGTCCATAATAGGCCCACTAAAAGGTGCAGACAATTAAATCATTGGTAGAGTAATTTAAATCTCGAATTATGAGGAACAGGTGACCCCCTCTGTTAAGCTGCTTGGAAACACGTAGATGATTGTCCGTACAGTGGACAGGTCGTTGGTTTGCATCCCGTATTATGAATCAGAAAGTTTTTGGAATTTATTGGTTGTATTGTTTCCTAAATTCAGATTATGCTTCTTGAAATTAATTTCCTCAAAATATACGACATATTTAGAAAGGTTTTGTGTTTAAAACATGTATCTATGAAACATTTTCTCGTAATAAATTCAATTAATATTTCTTCTAAGTTCTTAAACACATTTTTCAATTTACCCATATATAATATAATACAGTCCATCACGCATTAAGCGTTTTTTTCATGAACAACTTTCTATAAAGTTCTAGTTTAATAACTTAAACATAAACATTTTATCCTTACATTAATGTTTAACTAACCGTTAACTTTATATCTTGTAAATCAAACGAATAATTGTTTTGTATTAATTAAATATTTAAGCAAATCGTTTGTGTGTAGTATTATAGTAGATATGATTCAGTTTAATTAACAAAATTGTTATTGAAATTTTACAATTTCCTTTTACAAATACAATTTTGCCTATTTGTTTCAGTGCAGAAGAAGAAGAAGATAATTATCAGTTACATATTCAGCCCATAATGTTATATGAATATTTTAGATGAAAGAAATCAAATGAATTTCAAACGAATTAGCCTTTATGTAGCTTTGACTAAGGCACTTATTAATAAGTTTTCATGGAAGTTCTGGTTACCAGAATAATGAAGTTATATCTATCTACAAAAATGTTTTAATAACAAGTCTAGAGACGATTTCCTTTGGAGGCAAGATAATTGTATCGATTCTCTTAAAAAAACAGAAGGAAACGTTAAGCAAACAACAGAACTCGATATTGCAGAACGGATGTAAATACACCAATAACGGACATATCCGTTTAGTTTTCTGTAGTGATCTCATTATTCTTGTTTTTCTGGCCGTATCGGAAAGCGGAATATTTTATGTATTGCTTTATATAATTTAGATTTTTATAACCATTACTATTTCAATACTTGTGTAGTAAAGAAAAAGATATTAAATTGTTAGTAGCATAAAGTATTCAATGAAAGTGAAAAATGCCCAAATATCTTCTACTGTTGTATGTTAGAGTATAAAAACCAAATTCACAATGAGTTATAAGGTAAACAAATTAACTTTGGAACGATCAATGTGTCTACATTATTGATGAACATTTTGTAAATTTACTAATTTGAAACGGAAAGTGATATTACTTATTTAGTGTTTTTCAATAACCTTGAGATTAGTATAACATAAATGTGTACCTGTTTGTTTATTTATTTGTAAAATGATAATGAAGTTTTCCTAGGTATATTAAAACACCATTAAAATATGTATTGTAACAGTGAAAATAAAGTTGTGGCTCAGTGGAAAATAATTAATAAATATGCATCTAGAAATCATAATTTTTTTATTAATATAATCGGAGTGTTATTAGCTTAAACAACACATTAATACCTAGCTTAAAGGCACAGAAAAAACACAGAAAATGTATTAAATAAACTAATGATTATGCTTTAAATGAAGTTGTATGGGAAACTCCACATTCACCGAGATTAAAGCAAGATATATATGTAGCCATTATAACTAACGTTTAAGGGGTGAACAGAGAAACTCAAAAACAACAGTGAAGACAGGTCTCTCACATTGTAAATGCGCCTAGAGCTCTACAACAATTCAACTACATAAACAAACACATAAATTCCGTTAGTTAACACACATTCCGCCTTTCTGTTGTTGTTTTTGTGAGTGCTTATCAATTTAATTTGTTAATTTTATTGAAAAATCTTCCTCGGAACGTTTCAGTAGAACAATAATCATTTACTGTACGAAAAAATTATGTGTATAAAAATTCTCAGCAATATTTTAATACGGACAAGTGATATTTACGGACAGAGTTTTAGGGAATTCAGCTCCATGGCTGAGGCAGTCTAATTTGCTCGATGGGTATCTCTACATTTATAATAGAAGTGGTAGCATGACACAGTGATTTAAAAATGTAAAGTGTTCAGCAATGATTTATATCATAGTATTATATATAGTAATTTATTAAAATTGATAAAAAGTAACTACCAAAACGTTTAATGTCAAAGAAAGAGAGTCAAGGTTGCTGTTACATGTATGTTGGTGTCTCAGCGTACACATGATATAAAAAAGAGATCTGTATAGTTTACCCCGCAGAGATCCACTGGAATCTAGATGGAGAGGAGTGTTTATCGTGTCTTCATGCAATTGTGTACCTTAGCTAATAAGTGTAATTATATTATTAATTATATTATTATATTATATATATATTTATATATATATATATATATATATATATATATATATATATCCGTTTTAAACTTTAAATAGAATTAGAGTATCATGAATTTGCTATAGAAAAAGAAAGTGATAAAAGGCTGCAATCTTTGTAAATACATATTGAATCTCAGTTTAGATTGTTTATATAAATTTATATTCCTTACACTGGATATTGAAATGTTTAATGCCGGTTTTAAAATGAGATGAGTATCAGCTATAACTTTTAAAATGATATATTGGATAACTATTTAACGGGTATAATACGCTGTAAGGAATAAAAACGGAAGTAGAGTACTTGAAGTCTCGTTCATCAAAAACATTCATAAATATTTACAAGGCCCTCTGAATACATTCACCGCAATTAGTCTGCTTGACAAACTCATGTAGCCTCAAATTAAAAACAAGAGGATTGCCATCAGTTTGTACATAAATTGGCATTCGTTTGGCTTTGGTTATATTAACTGTGAGCCGGGTTTAATGAAACCAGCGCTAGGCAGTGGAGTAGGCCACGCCCTTCCACGCCACACCCACTCCCTGATTTTAAACTCCCAAAAGAGAAGGACGAAAAGGGTTCGGTAAACATTATTGTTAAATGTTACAGAACTGAAAAACTATGCTTCTAAATATGGTGTATGTCTTCTAATTCAAGTACAAGAACCTAAACCATTACATAAAAAAAGAAATAATAAGTAAAACATAAGACGATGGCTCAAGGTCTCCTTCATGCCAGAAAATGTGTATTTAAACAATCAAATAAATACTTGACACATACCACCAAATTCATGAGAAGTGCAAATCAAATTAAAATTTATATACTTAATTTACCCTCTATGATAAAAATTGTTTCTTATTTATACGTGGAACGTTCTATTCATTATGTTTTATTTTGTAGTTACTATCAATATGGGTCTTATTTTGTATTTACTATTAATATGTATTTTATTTTATGTTTACTATCAATATGTGTTTTATTTTGTTTTATTTGTTTTATTATGTTTACTGTTTGCAATTAATTTATGTTTTATTTTATGTTTGATCTGTGGAAAACAGAATGGTTCCCTTCAGAGCAGCTTCTGAACAAATGTCCTAATGACTGTTGAAGCAAAGCATCAGTGTATTATAACATACACTTTAGTTCTGGGTAAGAATAATATAGTGCTGAAGGGCAGTTAATATAGTCTAGTTAATATTATTTTATGTTATTATTTATATTATTTATATAAAATAATATTATTAATATTATTTAATGTTTACTATTAATTTAGGTCTGATATTGTAGTTACTATGATTACGTTTTTTTCTATATTTTATAATTTTAAGTGTACCAAAAACGTAAATATAAATCATAAATTAATAATTGTTACATTTTATTTCTATACCGAAAATATATTTACAAACATTAATTATACTCATTAATTGAAATTGAAAATATACACTAAGTCAATAAATGTATTAAAACCAAATAAAAACTGCGTAGTGTGAACCGAACAGATCGAAACTATGACTTTAACTTGGATTGAGTTATCAATATATAGCAGGCGCTTTTTGTTCAGGGAAATAAAGAAGACTGCAGTAAGTTTTTACATGATAATAGATGAAACTTTAGAGTGACAATGAAAACCTCACTAGAGAGTATTATAATTGTTCCGTTAATGACTAACACATCTACTGCAATACTCTATATATATATATATATATATATATATATATATATATATATATATAAATTTAGTTAATACTACAATATGTTTTTTATAAAAAGAGCATGATTAAAATACGAGTAGGTAGTATCACGCAACGTAAAACTGGAATTGGCATAGCAGCAACTTTTAAAAAAAGAGTCACCTCAGTTTGCGCTGTCGTATCCGAGATTGTGGGACCACCCCGACATCAGATCTGACCAAGAACCCCTGTTATCTTATCGCTAACACCAGCTGTAGCCTGACACTTCTACACCTTCTCTATCGCTGTTCTGAACAACGCTTTGTTCACAATGATCTCACCTAGTGGCACGTATGCTCTATAGTAAACTTTACTATAGTTTACTAAGTGTATTGTGAGCTGTAGTTAAATATTTTTTCGAAATACATACATACATCAGATTTTGAGCTACTTTCTGTAATATTTTAAACAGCTTCCTAATCCGTATATTTAAGAAATGATAACGCGCACAAAATTTGACAATAAATAGAACGACAAATATTGTATCAAATAACCTTATACGTATATATCCAGTTTTTCCATTAACATCGAATAAAAAAAACCACTGGCTCCGCCGGGACTTGAACCTGGATCTCTCACTTGCCGGGTTGAGTGCGCTACCACAACACCACAGAGCCCTTACTTTTTAGGATTCAATTATTTAGTATTTGACTGTAGCTATAACATATGCGCTTAAACAACCTAACTAACTTATGGCCGGATTACCAAATAACTGTAAAATGACTTATATTTACAGCTATTAAATTTGTATAAATGGCAATTACCTAATTTAATTTTCTATAAAAATTGAATTGTGAGAAGTACTTACTCCACCAGGACTCCAAACCCGAATTACTCATCGGATGAGTACATATAATGTTTAGTATTAGGAATGCATATAAAATAGTACAGTAAACTGTACTCATAGTTTTACTGTCTCATTAAAAGTTACATTCAATGTTTTGGCTTTAGCGATTATAATTTAAAATTTAAAAGGTTTTTATGATGTTATAGTATATTTTTGTATAAAATCTTATATGTGTAGTAAGCATAATACCTCATCTATAACAAATTAAGTTTAAATTTTATGTTGAATGTATTTGAACATAATACGAATTACAACTATTGAGGTATATAAGATATAATTAAGTATTTCATAATAGCATAATTCATATCAATAACGTTTATAGATCATTAAACACACTTAAACAACTGTTAATTAATATCAGGTTTTTAAAGCGTCCTTGCAAACTTCCAGAACAGATTTTATCAGCTTTTAATGGCAATGAAAATAGATATTTAAGTTATTTGAAATGTACTTTGATAATTTGTACTTCATGTACTTCATCTGGCATGAAATATGAATCTCGAAGTACCCATAATGAAGTTAATACATCTAAACTTTTATGAAAGCAACCAATATACATAGTTTATTTATAGTATTAGTGTTATATAACAATGTATTGCGATTTAGTTCTGATTGATGTCTAAAATTTCCAACCTTCGAGGTCTTCACAGAGTTGGTTTATATGAATTACAATATTTGGACTTTACATGATAGCAATAGTAAAAATATTGCTGTAATGAAGAAAATATTACAGAACAATTAAATTATGACAAGTTTTCAGGTTAAAATGACAGCAGATTCCTTGTTGGTGCAAAATAGATAACACTCTACAGAAATACAAATATAAATTTAACATAAATTGCGATCCAAATAAACTACTTACTATATTAATTGCCTCCTTACGAATTACGTCTGAAATTTATTTAGTGTTTTAATTTTTGGTATAAGAATATTTCAAAGCATTGAGAAATTGGAAAATGATCTTTTGCATTAAATGTTTTGAAATCCTATTGGTGTGTTGTCGAAATCGTGTGGTTTCTACTCAGTAGCAATAAATAAGCTTCTATTGACACTCATTATCTTTTTCACCACCAACTCCGTTTCTAATGGAACAAAAGCAGACGGAGATCTTATCAGTGGCAACAATAGTGAGGGAATCTCGCTCTTGAGTCCGACATCTTACTGATACTGTCTTAGTAAGAGTCGATTTGTGGTTTTTTATTTTTACAAGGTACAACATGCTACGCGTTACGCGTTACCAGTAAGCCATGGCTATATACCTCGAGGATTTCGCATAACTCGTATTGAAAGTAAATATAAATTATTATTAGATCAAAGCAAAAACTTAATTACGTACAAATATCTCCCAAGATTTGAAAAAATACGGTTGTTAACTTAACCTAAACACAGTAGCTCTCTGTAACTTATATGTGTATAACTTCCTATAATTACTTCAGAAGATGCATTAGCTAATTTATTTGATTAATTAAATGATTTTACTACATAAATGTGGATTTATTAAGTAAGTGTGGTAAGACTTATCCTGTAAATGTTATTTTGCTATAGTTTATTATCTTTTTCTTTTTAATTTCTTTTCGTTTAATCATAAGAGGTTAAATGTAAGAAAGGACCATGTGGTCCTAATTTCGCCTCAATAAAGAAGTGTTTCTTTTTTTTCTTCTTTTTAATAAAATGTGTGAACCGTATTTTATGAAACTCTTACAGAATTTAGAGTGCACAGTGTTTCGACATGCTTAATTAGTTATTTATTTTTAACATGTATGAAAAGAATTGTATAAAAGAGGTTTTTGTTATTATTAATATCCTTTATACTTTTTCACAATGTATCATGCTTAAAATGTGTGTATTGATGCAAATAAAAATTTTAATGTTTAGAGGCAGCCTTTCCAATAGTCTCTGAATCAACTTACAGGAAATCTAAAGTAATCACAGTTTAAAAATTATTCTTATTTGAAAAATTTTAAATTGTTGTTTAGTGACATTCTGCTCCATAACTGGGATCATCAGGTATCTCCAGGCTTCATCTTTCAGCTTCCTCTTAGCACTTACACGGGCTTTTATTGTTTTCTTAGCAAGATCTGAGGCCATGAGGTGAGCTTTTTGCAGGCGGTATACATGGCGTAGCAAAATTTCTGACCAACAAGCATGCCCAGCTTTTGTAAACCATACATCTAGCTATACCCCCACTGTTAAAACAGTTTATGGAATCATATACTCCAGTGAAAGTGAACAGTATGTTCGTTCACAACTACAGTGTTTGGGAGGCGATTCCAGATTATTTTGTTCATACTAATTCGGATTTTGTGATTTACAATGCTGGCATTTATCCTAATCAGGCCAAGTAAGGTCCCCTAAAACTAGTTTTATTCTCTCCATCATGGCAAGGGAAATTGGATTATTTTATCATACCCGTCGTTCGAGACCACAGCTTCTTGATAGTTGCACCCATGTTGCCTATTTTGAGGGATTGAATTACGTATTTGCAAGTGATAATACTCTGCCCATACTGCACGTTTAATGTCCGTCAAACTACCGGTATTTACGCGAATGGCTAGTTCATAGTATTTTTAACAAATTTACGATCTCCAAAAGTTTTTTTCCGTCTATGCTATCTTAGACGATTAACCATATGCTTTTTTATGTCTGCAATGCATTCCAGTTTTGTCACTGGCCAATCATTACCATATGGCATGCTTACTGTAAACTTAGCAAAGCGTTTGGAGTCTTCTTCACCAAGGTATTCAATGTACCAAACGTTGTAAATAGGATAGACCTTTGGAAAAATAGTACGAGCTATGAATACCTCCAATATACACAGCATCGTTCAATATGTTTTACGATACATTTATCTTTGCAGCGCCAGTGCTCAGATAATATTACGGTATCCACTCCTTCACCGTTTCATCGCTTGTAGGAGTTGTGATACCGTTTTGTAAAGTACATTTGCATTTTTGTCGTCGATGGCAACACACAAGTTCCTTTAACTATCATTTAGAGTTATAGCACCTTCTATGGCTTCCTTCATAATATCAAAAGAGACATACTCAGCTGCATACTCCCAAACTTCTATATATATATATATAGGTATATATATATATATATATATATATATATATATATATATAGGTATATATATATATATAAACTTTGTGGGAAGTTTAGGCAAGTATATGATCCCGCAGAGGGTCACGGGAGGCTCCTCTCCTCTGCAAACAGTACGCATACCATATACAGTAATCCAGCAATAATGCCATACAATGTTTCCATCATTCCTCTTAAGTAAAGCAAAGCTGTTTTCAAAAGAAACCAGAGTAGATTTCTCTCATCCTGAACATGGAAAATTATCGCAAAAGTACAGACTAACCCGTTGGTTGAGTTTGAAGAAAACCGCTTCAAAACAATGTTTACAAACTGATACATTAAAAAACAACAGGTACTTTGTATTATGCGGAGGACACTATTTTTGGACGACTTTTCTTTGTCGGCGACTAGAATACACTTTAAATTGCACTATACGTTTAGATCATTGTACGTTACGGACCGTATCTGCTATTGTATATCAGTTGGTACAGTAAATATTCATATTTGGGTGTTTCCACCGTACTCCACACATGTAGAATCTTCACTAGAGGTAAAACGCGAGCAATGTATTGCTGTTTTATAGCTTTCATTGTCACATAAATTCTAATGTTTCCCCCGTTACCAGCCATCAGTTGGATAGTATTTATGTTTGTATGCTCTATTACAAGGGCATCAACCACCACCAAGGTCTGAAATATAAGCCATTTATCTTTGGCCATTTTTTGTATAGTATTGTTGATCGCGGTAATAATGTTACAAAAAACATAAAATTATACTAAATATCAATTTTTATTTTAACCTGCTACTTAAAACCTGCGAGTGTGAGTTCTACACTGAAAAATTACATGTAAATTATAGTATTTAACGTTATCAAAGTGGACTGCTGTTCTTTTAGGACAAGAAGCTGAGAAATTGAACTTAGTTCTAAAACGCTTTTACTTACCTTAAGGAGTGACAGGATATTCTGGCTGGGTAAAGTTATGTGGATAAGGGCCGCCTCTTCTAGATCCATTAGAAAGCATTTATGAATTAATCTCAGTCATGTATCCCTGGAAGAAAGAGTGGCCAGTTTTGTTCCTGTTTTTTCGGGCAGGAGTGGCATGCTCTTATCTCTCGGCTACCAATTGATTTTATCACGTAGGGAACCTTACAAACACCAACAGTCATGTCCCACAGTAGACTAAATCTATGCACCCAATCGATGCACCCTAATATCCGACTTTTGTTAGTGATGTGCCGCTCCTGGGCATCCATAGGGTTACCCAGATTTGTGTGACGCATCTGATTTAGTAGTACCCAGTGTAGGTTCATTTGAAAGTTATAACCAGCACAAATGGAATACTCCAGTAGATTTGTAGGTGTTACTGATCTTTTTCACTAAACGATGGCGAATGTCCGGAAAAACCCACAACTACAAATTTGATATTATTGACATATTTGCTATCTGCTTATTGATAACAAACTAAAAGCATAAAGTTCATTAATTCAACCTTATAAACATTTAAATACAACTAGATTACCAAAAATTATAATTGATTAAAGTGCGCATTCAAACATTATTGAATCTTACGCTAACCTCATGCGGTGCAACTTTTTTACCAGTAATATAATCTTGGATTAACATAAGCAGTCAAATTTAATACAAAGGGAGCCTCGTTTTAACATAAATTTGGACTTCGTTTTATCAAATGTAATAAATGAAAAAAATATAAAAATCGTTTACACTCAGATCACAGGAGATGTTTTTATTTTATTGGATGCGTTTTAATTGAAACTACGAGGAATGCCCCGGTGGGAACGATTGAATCAATATTCTGAACTAGGACCCTATTTTGACTAGTTTTATACTATTAGCATAGCAGAACTGACTGTGTGTTAGCTTAGTTATTTATCGTAGCCGAAGGTAAAAAAAAAGTAAAGTAAAGAATGTCTTATTTTACCAGGCGAAGTTAGGGCTAAGAAGCCCTCTCTAACACTTAACCTGGGGACCAACGGCTTAAAGGTGACTTCCGAACCACCACCAATGGCCGGGCAGGCGGGCCGCTTGCAAGGACAGCATCGCTCAGCGGTCACCTGTCCAAGCAGCAACCACGCTCGGCGTTGCTTGATCTGGTTATCTTGCGATAACCACCGTACCCACTACACTGCGCCATTGGCAACGGTATGGGATCAAGAATCTGAGAAAGACGGAAAGAGTGTTTCCGTCCTTGGGCTAGATTGTAATCCCAATTTCCCAAACTCACCAAAAAACCCTGAAAACGCGATATTATACAGTTAATGCTTTGTAAAATAATCGGATACAAGGCAGAAACGACTATTTGGGGAATTAGGTGTAGCGAATTGGTTGATTTGCTATTAACGTGAAGTATGAAATATAAGGTACCGCTCAAGGTCCTGCCGAGGAATGAGAAATATCACACCTCCAGATTTATCCAAAACCATTTTGGGACCAACGTGATCTGTCAAGACTTTGTTTATCATCAATAATCTAAGAAGTCCTATAGGAGATTAACTAAAAATAAAATATTTCAGATTGTGGTTTATCACTGTCCCAGCCTAAGAAAATTCAAACTGACTGTCCAAACAGTCCCTTGCAAAACAAAACAGCAACTCATTGTTTAAAATATAGTTCGTACTTCGGACTTTAAAATATAAGTAAATATTTAGTGAATTTCTCAAAAAACTTTCTTATTTTCAGTTAATTGTGAATTTTTGTAAGTTAAATGATTGATTTGGAATAAAGATTACCGCTTGAAGATGGAGAACAAAGTGTATATGAAATCGAGGACGGAGCCTCTAGAGTATTGATAAGGTGAAAGACCCATTTGTAGGATAACGCGTTTATTTCTATCCCTTGAGACTGCTGACTCTTTCTCTGCATGTTTAGAGTTGTATAGTCTTTACATAAATATATACATAAATGTCCTATTATTTTTAAAACCAAATAAACAGTGGAATCAAACTAATAAGGCTTAGGTTAAAAATATTATTCGTTTTATTTTGTGTGTCATGTGTGGGAAAGTCCCTCGGACAAAATTAGCTTTTTATACACACATTTTTTTGGAGAAGTATTTTTTTAACTCTTTATTAATGGAAATACACATTTTTCTCTTTCTTGTAATAGTGCAGTTTTAATGCTGTAATAAAACGTAAAAATACCAATAAAAATATATTTTTACTCAGAAAACATAATGATTTAACAATAATCGAAATATTTTGTATGCACATAAACAACCCTACACGTATCTTAAAAATAACATGTGTATACTGGTAATTGAAAGCGCTATTATTATAATAGTTTGTTGATTTTTCACTGCGTTTTAGATATATAAAACTATGAAAAGCTCCCATATTCAATATTTGGCATTTGCGGATTTTTAATTCTTGCGACAAAGTGTAAAAAAGTTAAAATATACTGTAAGAAATAGGTTAAAAGTCATTGCAATGATTTTATTATAATGCACTCTCAAATTGTAGTAAGTAATTCTTATGTCTTATGTTATAAAAAGGGACTATAAAAAGCTTACTAATTTTAGGCAGTATTGTAACCAAAGTGCAAATTTGAAAATTCCTAGCTCTAAATCTCGATCTTAGTAATACTAAAACTTTGTACAAAACTGTTACAACAGTATCTTTTAATGCGTTAATTGTATAAAAAAGATGCTATTAAATATATTTACTTTTATTCTTGAGGCCAAATGCCTTAGCAATCTGAGGGTTTCACCATAAATTAAACGATGCATGCACAATTAATACTTTATTAAAATTTATTATTTTTATAGTGATACACAAAATTAAACAGAAAAGATAATTACTTTAAAATTTTCAAAACGAAATTAATGCTGGATAAATTAAATCACCTGATGATGGATAAACACTGGTTGAATAAGTTATTTTACAAAAACCTTTGCATAACTTTCGGAATGTATAAAATTTCAACATGAAAACAGCATACCCATAGCTAATTTGCATAAACTTTGGTTTAATTTTTTCACAATTTTCCGAGTTACGAATGTTGAAATTAGCAGTTTGATTGAAAGGTGCCAAGAATCGGCACCTTTTAAATTTCCATCAACACGCAAACAAGAATTTATTGTTTGTAAATAAGTTGATTTATGTGTGGAAACACTGAAAAAAATTCCATTATATTAACACATATGTTGTAGCTCTACTGGATAGTTTGAGGTTAAAGTTTAATTCCGGGTATACCTTAGATCCCACATTTCCTACAAGTAACATTGTTTGTGCCTATAATGTTTCGTATAAATACCATTAAAAGAGAACGACGGGTGTTGTGAAGACATTATGTCATTGAAAAATCTGATGATTTAACTAAGTATAATATTAGTAGAGCAGATAATGATCTATTTGTAAAAATATCAAAAACCTCCCGTATTGTTACATCCAAGATGAATCATCACCATTTAAATGTGAACTCTGCCTCTATTGAGTACCCTTTGCAAGTACTCTCCGTCTGCAATTTCCATGGCTCTCTATCCACGACGTCCCGCTTGCAGACTTCTAGGCGTAGTTCTTCTCTGCTGAATGACTTCATATTATATTTACAATACATAATATTCTTGTATTAAAAATTATAAAGTAAAATGAAATTTAAACAGAATGTTCTTTAAAGTCAAAAATAAGCAACTGTAACTAGGGGGTTACAATCGAGTTAAATTATTAGTCGCTGCACAAAGACGAATTTAGCCTCCACGCCCAAAACACGAATAAGTTAGTTGTGGCCTTAGTCCACTGGACATCGGTTTAACTATTAACAATATTGAGGGATTGTTTGTTAATTTATAATATAGTTAAAGCGCATATAGATTTTTGTAATATTAAGGTTCTTATTGGGTTAGTTAATATTGTGAAAAGATTGCTATTACAGAGACTTTACCATCATTTAAAATATAAGCATGTACGAAAATTCTTCATTAAAATAATTTAAAATTATATATTAATGTTTTATATTATTCTAAATTAAAAAAAAACTAAAATAAAAAATTTAACCAAGACAAAGAAAAAAAATTACATGTTATACATGTCTTTGATTTATGAAGTTCAACTCTCTAATTTATCTCTAAATCCTAAGAAAATATAACTTATTACTTTGCACATTTGTAAATAAGATGATTGTATATTGTCCCAGTTCATAGCTTTTGCCAGTACGTTTCGTTTATTATAATCCACTTATAACATAACGGACGGATCTTCAATACTATAGTGATGTATTATACTAATAATATTACAGATGTGAAAGTGATATTGCTTATTTGCTTTTATATCATGCTTACAATTATTAACCGAATAATCAAAAATATATAAAAATCAATCTTAGTACAACATTGTGGTGGGAAATATATTTCACTCGAATCAATAATGGTAATACACGTGCAAAGAAACTGAAATTATTTAAGAGGCCATGAGTAACTGTAGACATATTCAGTAGCATTACATTTAATAACCAACAGATTCTTTAATAAATGTTTTAATAATATTTATTTATTCTAAAGTTAATAAATATTTTTGCCCGCTGATATGGTACGGACACGCACTGTCATATTACTTGTTATATGAATAGATAAATAACAGCTACCGTTATGTAATGCCTATAATTATGGAAAATAATATGATCTAACTACTGTTATACATGGCAGCAGTGAAATTTTGAAACTAATTTGTTTATTCTGTGCATTATTCAATGAAACAAAATTATAAGGTGTACGTGTTATGTATTAAATTTTGTTTTCTCATTGACATAGTAGGCCGGCTTTTTTACGGTAGCTAAAGGAGTAAAAACCGAGGGACTAGGCTTATCTGAGACAAAGCTGCTTTGAGTTTTTCAGGCTAATGTATGTATAAATAGTTGTAAATTCGTTTAAAAGATTATTAAAACTAACTCTTTGAAGAATAAGAATAACCAATTATTGGGTGTATTTCTTTTACTGAACTTCTCAGGCACCATTATTTGCATATGAATTTCAATATAACCAAAATAATTTCGAAATTGCCTCAATAAAAAAGGAATGTTTGTTTTTAACTTAATTTAAATATAATACATTTAAAGACTATGTAGTACAAAAAATCTCATCAGAAAATGTTATAGTCTAAGCAACCAGATGGTCCAAATAAAAGATAAATTTGTATTCCTACTTTATAAATTTAGTTTCTTTGGCGAGTCAAAAATATTCTATGTAACAGCTGATGGCAAATTTTTTTATAATATCCATTATTTTATTATTATTATTGTTACGATTTCTCTTAACCTTTAACACTAAAATACTTTGAAATGTACTGAAATACTTTAGTTACTTAGTAACGAAATGTGTGTATTTTGGTATTGTCAGGAAGCCATTATTTTTGGTCGAGTTTTCCTTATCGGGGACCAAAATAAACTTCATTATATGTCACTAGTACCTTCCTTGTTTGATAATGAACCGAACGAAACATACCCGTTGAGTTATACTTCTTTATCGCAAAATCACCTCCAAATAGACCTAGACGAGTAACCGTTCAATAAGGCGCCCTAGACGCCTAATTAATTGTCACTTGCAAATAATTAATTTTTTTTTACTTATTTATTGATGGACTTGCACTTGATTATTTTTAAATTTCATCATGAGTAATTAACTATCTTCAAATCTGTGATTTACCTTTTACTGATGAGCTTTTTGGCAGAATACATGTGGTGATCAGGAGTAGCGGTGACTGGTGGCGATGCATTCAACTCAATTTTCAACAAAAACACAGTTTTGGGAAGCCGGATTCCATAACCGTTCACCGTAAAGACTTTTAAATTTAGAAATAGGTTAAATAAAGTCTTTTACGTTTGAAACCGTAATTTACTTTGGTTTCCGATAAGGAAACCTCATCCAAAGATAGTGGCTTCAGGATAATACCAAAGTATTGAGATTTGTTAGTACTATTGATGCTAATTTTAGTTTTGAATTTTTACTAACATTATCTGTATCTACAACATTTAGAAAACGGTTTTAAATCCAGCCTCACTATAAATATATTAAAAGATCTATAAACTTTATTTCTCTGTGAAATTATTAAACTTAAATTTGGCGTCTAAAATATGAAAATTCGAACAAGAAATGCTCTTAAAAGGTTAACACTTAAAATAAAGATTACTCACAATTTCACTTAATCTCTGTTCCTCTTAATCATAAACACTGATAATAGGTACTAATGCAAATTCAGGTTAGGTAACTAATTGCATTCAAGAAATATCATAGGACCCTATCGTTTACATCATAAGTGCTTTTCAATAAGAAAGCTATATAGTTTTACTTTATAGTTCCTCTAAATTAGTCTAAAATAGTGTTACTGAAATCGTGGGATCTATTCAATCAAACACGGAACCGTTGCAGAGAAATTGTAGACAAAGCAGCGGTTATATGCTAGTTACATAATTAAGTATGTGCAGTTTTATTTTTTACCACCAGCAGATTGTTAATTCTTAGTTCGCGGTAACTTTTTTAATATCCAGTACCTATCGGAGGCAAAATATAAAAACCATTACTAAGTTATAGTACAGGATTGACTGCGGGGTTCTTAATTTTTCATAATCAATATCAGAAACCTCTTAGTAACTCAAGGAAGTTTCCTAGTCCATATCAAGATTCCAGAAAACGACTCATAAGAATACTTTTAAGCATGTCATGGGACAACGACACGGAATGCTGAGTAGCAGTTTGTGGTCCGAGTGACCTCCCTGTTGGAGGAAATATAAAAAATCTGTCCAGGAATAACAGGACAGGATTGGGTATAGATTGAAAGACACATCAGACCTTTTTTTAAATGAAACGTGTCATGGAGTAATGAGACAGAAGAAGGTTCCGAGATGTAGTTGTCTTCGAATATCCATAATTTACATCGGTAAGAGTAACTTCCTTTAGAGTCAACGTAGAATCTCTGTTGGAGCACTGAGACAAGATTGACTACGGGTGTTTTAATTTGTTAAATCACTACATGTAACCTGAGAGTTATAAACATTTCTGGAAGATGTCTAGTCTACATTTTGTTACAGATAATGGTGGTTTATAAATCTTGTCTGGTAATGAACCTAATTACTTTTAATTTTCTAAAATTAAAATGGCTTTTACTATTTATTTTAATCTGTATACAGGTATTAAAATCAGTTAGTTTTATCTAAACATTTTGGAAATATCAGTTTCAAGTGTATAAAGGTAGAAAATATTATTATTGACTCTATATTTCCTCTATCGATAAAAAAAACATAAAAATCAATTAATGACTATCTATAAGAGTGTTACGATTGTTTCAATTAGATCCACGTTATAAAATGTTGTTATAAACTGGTGAGTGAGTGTTTTATCTCGATATCCAGTCCCAGCAGCCACCGACACATAGGGATGACGAGGACAGTTAAGCTCTTGATACTCTAAGCCATCTCACACCACTGCTAATCTGAGCTGATATACAGGAGACATATTTGTACTTGACATAGCGATCGTCCAATCGGTTTCTTCATATCCTGCAAGAAATATCGATTATGCTGTAACTTGTTGAAAATCGTATCTAATCCTGTTTTGGTTAGGTTTCGATTACTCATGACATGTTTTTTTAATAAGTGTTCTCTTACTTAAGTTTTGAGTAAGAGAGTTATTAAGGGGAGCATGCACCTTTTTGGCACCAAAATATCGATTTTTTGAAACATATCATAAAAAATACTAATGTTTTATGCCCTTTTTAAAAATATATAACACTCTATATCTGAGAGGTTTAGAAATATGTGTAAAATGTGTTTTAAGAAATGTATGCACGCTTTTTTCAGCTGACAACATGGCGCGCTATGGATTGTTAGTGTCAGAATGTATTATATACATATTTACTTGCTCCAATTGTATGATTATTAAGTTTTTTCCCCTTTAGGTTGGTAGCACTGCTTGCTTTAGATGCATTTGAAAGGATGTAAGTCATCTGTAACTTACCTAACCTACACTAGTGATATTATTTGTTTATTGTTTATGTTTACTAACAGTGTTTGTCAGTGTAATTCTATTTTTGTGTGGTGCCATTGATCAAAAATTTGGACTCTTAGTGTGTATTTATTATATAAAATAAGTGATATTAATTGTGTATTAGCCATGCCTAGAGTGTAAAGGTTCAATAAACAGTCTTACAGAGGTAACCAATTTCGTAAAAATTCAAGTGAACTAGGACTAAGTGCTTCTCCAGGTACAAATGAATCTAATAGGCCTAGGCCTAAACAATCAATCTAGTTCTAAGAATATTAATGATTCTAAAGTTGCCTAAATTTAGTGATTATGACATAAACAATGTAAATATTATAATAGATTTACACTAGATTTCTGGCCTAATAAAATCTTTCACTGCATGTAAATATTGTAGTTAGTTCCGACTGCATTGACATAAGCCTAGATGAAGACTTCAAGTGTGGAATAGTACATCGTGTAAATATTTTGTTGCAATGTATGTAAACATACTGACTCAGTAATAAGCTCCAAATGTGTTAGAAATTATGTATGAGTTGAATCTAAGATATGTTTATGCTCTACGTTCAATCGGCAAAGGCCTAGATTCTGGTAGGGTATTTTCCTGCTGTGATGAATATCGCTCCACCAAACAGCCGAATTGAAAAATATAATAAAAAACTGCTTACTGCTGTAACAGAGGTAAAGTGAATGTTTCACTTAGACAGGCAGCTGATGAAGTTCGTAGCCTAAATGATGATTGCGTGGATATAGCAGCCGCTTTTGACGGTACCTGGCAGAAGCGAGGCTTCACCTCTGTGAACGGCGTAATGACAGCAACATCCTTCGATACAGGAAAGGTTATGGACTTTGAGTGTTTCAGCAAATATTGTAATAAATGTGTCAGAAAACCTCTAAGCCATGACAAAACCCTATTGAAACAGCACAAAAATTTTGGTACTTGTTTGGCAAATTTTTCAGGTACAAATGGTGAAATGGAGGTGGCGGGAGCTCTTGACTCTTTGTCGCCGCTCTGAGGCTAAACTCAATGTGCGATACACAAAATACCTTGGAGATGGGGGACTCTAAGGGGTTTTTACTCATGTTGTGGCAAACAATCCCTATGGTGATGATTTTTGTTAGAAAAACTTGAATGTGTAGGCTATATTCAGAAAGCGACTAGGAACAAGACTGCGGCGATTGAAGAGGGATAAAAAAGGAATCAAATTGAAGGATGGTAAAGGACTTGGAGGACAAGGTAGGTTTTGACTGATGTAGAGATAGATCACTTACAACGTTTTTATGGGGATGGCAATAATGGAATAATTTGGAAGATGTTGAAAAAAATGAATAGAGCAAATATGGGCTACGTTCTATCACAAATTATCGACTGACGCAAAACCTCAGCACGAACTATGCCCGCCTGGGATTGAGTCTTGGTGCAAATACAGACAAGCTCAGGCAAATAATAAGCTAGATGATTTCAAACATACAAACTCATTGCCTGAATCTATTATGGAAGAAATAAAACCAATCTATAAGGATTTATCAGCCCCAGCCCTACTAAAGAGGTGTCTGCACGGTTTTTTTAAAACACAGAACCCTAATGAAAGCATCAATAGCGTAATTTGGAATATGCTACCCAAGACCACATTTGTTGGCATTCAGACATTAAAATTAGGGGTTTGTGATGCAGTTCTTAGTTTTAAATGAAGGAGCAATGGCCAAAGTGAAATGTTTTGGAACGATTATGCATCCAACCAGGACGCTTTATGGTTGAAGGCCTTCAACAAATCGATTCCAATAGGGTTAAAAAAGCTGACAAAGAAGTCCAAGAAGAAAATAAAAAGAAGAGGATAAAAAGAAGGATAGGAAAAAAGAGTAAAAATGAAGAAGATGATTACTGTCCAGATGGATTTTAAAGTGATTATGTGTTTTGAAGTGTAAACTAAAACTTTAATGCTGTTTTTACCGAAAGTACCGTTTTGTGACATTTCGGAACACGTTGTGAAACAATTATTAGACTTACAGACTTCAAATTTTACACACTTATTGCAGACTAGTTGGTGAGTAGATTCATGCTTTCTTATCAAATATATTATGTTTTTATAATTTTAAAAAATATTGTATTTACATAATTAAAAAAAAAAATTTGTTTAAATTGCTACCACGATAATGTTTTGTTTATTGAGATATTAAAAAAAGGCATGAAAATATAAAGCTGTTTAATGTAGAACAAAACCCTAAAGTTTAAAAGTCAATAAATGTCTAATAGTTTAGGAGATAATGGTACCGACATGTTGCAGTGTAACTCCCATTTAAATAACATGGGACCCGAAAAAGGTACATGCTCCCCTTAACCAAGTTTCTCAGCCTAAGCTTGGTTATTAAAGAAGTTACATGTTTATTCAAAAAGGGTATATATACATATGCATAAATTAAATTTGTATAAATGGAAATAGCCGAATTTAAGTTTAATAAACATTGAATCACAAAAATACTTGCTCCGCCGGGACTCAAACCCAGATCTCTCACTTGCCGGGTGAATGTGCTACCTTCACAACACAGTGTCCTTACTTTTAACGATTCAATTATTTTGTACTTGGCCGTATCTTTCACATAGGCGTTAAAAAAAAACTAACACATGATCGGAATACCAAATATTTTTCAAACGATATTTATTAACTATAATTAAATTTGTATACACGGCCGAATTTAATTTAAATTTTGATTGAAATTATATACATATATACGTGCGTGCGTGCACGGAGATTAATGGATATACCCGCAGAACTTTGTGCGGGTTAAGTGTAACAGTTTAACTCACGTGCTGCACAACTCTTGGTTTATTTTGGCCTCTTCATAAACGGTCTTTGAACACGTTGCACATCTTTATCACTGTCATGGGGACAACAGCTATCTTTCTTGTGGTGTCATCTGTCAGCGTTAATGAATGTTTCGTACTTACTACCATTTAAGATCTAAGCACTTGTTATATATCTAGTTCAAAATCAACGCTACATAATAATATGAAAATTTGTGTAATTGATCAAAACTACGCACACACTGTACTTGAACACGAACGTCTATTACGATTCTGATTTGACTTCAATTTGTTTACCAGCCATTTAGCTAATAAAATATTTTAATTCATTTCATAAAATAATGTTTATTTTATAATAAATTAAAACATGAATTAGAACTATTTTGTCGCAATATATGAAAGACATTAGTTTATGTTAAATATGTGCAAAAAGTAAACTGTTCATAGCAACTGTAGTAACTATAATAGTAGCATAATAAGATGTGTTGAATATTATTCTGGTTATGGTAAAATAAACATAAATACAAATTTATTTCAAAATCCTCACATTTTTTAATAGATGCGTGCTTAGAGAAAATAACTTTTTAATATCTCAGTACTGCTTAAAAGTTCTTAAAGACTCTGTTTGAGAGAGGAAACTAAGAGAGGAAATATTTTTAACAAGGGCCAGGTTGGCAAATTACCAAATGAAAGCAGTCGGATTAAACATTCAGCTGCCTTTTCCTAACATTTATACAATTCAACAGATGACGCGAATGTGCAATACGTACGTAACATGAGAAAACAATATCTGTGAATCAATATAGTAATTGTTAACCCTCAATATTTATGAAATTATAAAGTGTTACAAACCACGGATTAAATTAACCCTCCAATAAAAGATATTCAGCCCTCTAGACTAACATTAACAAGCTGGGAATACGTCTCATCTTGAGATTGCATGAACATGTCTATAGATCATTCAATTATTATAGACTTTCATATGTTATTGTTACATGTTAAAATGTCATATAACTGTTCTCAATTTATTTATAAAATTATTTATTCTAAGGATTTTCTTTCCGCCATCATTCCTACTTATAATAACTTTGTAATATACCTATGGATTGCAATGCATTATTATCGATCTAAATGTTCCTGATATGAAAATACAGCTTCATACAATGATTCAACTCAATGGGTTAGTACATTTTCGAGTAATCGTTAGGATTAACATTGATGAAATATCCGCAGCCTCTCAGGTGATCGGCTTCACTAGTTGTTGAATTTTAATATTTTTATCATAGTATTGCTTCTTGTTGCTGTATTTTCTTACGCACTAATATAGTATATATTATATTATATTTTCAATACGTAGCTTAAATATTAAATAATGTTCCTGTATTATATTTCAATATAATTGAATCTGGTTAAAATGGTATGTCTGATTTATACTCGTACACGTTCTATATATTGACTAATAATTCAAATATATTTATACATATTTACGTAATAAATCCAAATGGTTGATGCGTACTTCATATAGAGGGTGATAATGTAATTTACTAACCTCAAACAGTGGGTGTGGTGACTATTTAATCACTCTCTACAAAGAAAGAGAAAGAATTTGCTGATTCTGAGATCATTTAGAAGACAATTCATTAGGCTTAAATCATCCTTGTCGTATATTTAATTATATGTAATGAACGAGCAATTTGTACCTTTTAAGGTATGACTGTGCTGTTTGTAATAATTGTAAGTAAGTTTTTCTAAAATTTGGATAGTTTTTAAAAGGAATCAAAATAATGATCACAATTTTCTTCAAGGTCTTTACCTTATTATTAAACGATTTTATGGTTAAATAGCGTATTTCAATAGTTCCTAAGAAAGTTTTGAGAAGATCAGTATATTAAAATTTATTATTTCTACAATAAAAATTGTTAACTCAATGATTTATAAGTTGAAGAAGTGATATTAATCAACTCCGTATATTATAATCATATTCTACACGTTAATATTCAAAGCTAAGAACTGAAAGAGATTAGTTGGGATATTTTGAAAATTTATTATTTTAACAGTAACAGAATGCTACTAAAACATTCAACATTTTTATAAATTCAAATTTATATCTAAGAGTGAACTTAATTGATGCAATACATGCACCGCGTTAAATTAGATCTTAAAAACAAAATATTACACTACTAAAAGTATGAAATAATCCAAACAACTCAAAATAAACCTATTTAAAACAGAACTGTAACACTGACCGCAATTTAATTAGTTAGAGTCCAGTGAACAAAGCTTGTCTCTGTACAATAATTAGACTTACTGTTTGTTCACTGTCCACTTCCAATTGCAGCAAACCTCGGGCAACACATAGCATGATTTAGACATTGTGAATTTAGGTTCATCTGTTGTAGTTGTACATGTATGTCGTATTTATGTCCTCTACTAGTAAATATACCGGAAGTAGTTAATTAATTAGTTACAGCTCAGAGCATGAATCATTTCTGTGTACAATAGTTGGACTTACTGTTTGTCCCGTGCAGCGAATGATCCAACAACACATGACGCGAATTACGTGCCTTACAAAACATATTATAGTAAGTTTCGCCTAGTTGTACATGACGTCTTTACGCACTGTACTAGTAATATAACTGAAAAGCTATTTACTTAGTTAAAGTTCAGCGCCTGAATACCTATCCGTGTGTATTTTGACTCATTCTTCTGTTCTATTTTAGGCCAATGCTTTCCAAAGGATTTACTAGAAAATAGGGAAAGTATAAACTTAAATAATACATTTTTATGAGAAAGTTTCGATTCTAGGAAAAATTTTCATTTGAAAAGAAAAAAGAAGTAAGGAACCTAAATGTCCCCTGCATCTTTTTACATTATATAGATTTAAACTCGGTAACGTACTTTATCTCATTCTTCCTTCGTAGGGTTCATTTATTGCTGGTTTATACCGTCAAGTTAAATATATAATAGGTAGAGAAAAACCAACATTAACTTAAATGGAGACAACCTTATGGATGTCCAGGAGGGTCAGATCTCAAACCACAAATGACGAGGTAATGGGGTGTAAGTGTAGTCGTTAGGAGGTTGCCTAAATGAGATAGTTTATCTCCAATTAACAAAGATCCTAGAGTGATCCTGGGAATGATCTCTGAGAGCATTGTTGGGAGCCGCTGGTACAGCGTCATCCACCTGCAGTTCACATAGCTCCTTGCGTTATTTTGGGAAGGATCTGGGAGAGCATGGCTGGAGGACTGGAGGACAGCTCCGTCAACCACCTGAGACTCATATACATCCTTGGGCTTAGGTTAGGATCTGTGAGAGTATGACTGGGGGACAGATGATACAGCATCATCCACTTCCAGTTCACATAGATCTATGAGTTATTTTGGGAAGTTTCTGTCATTCCAGAGTATGGCTGGAACTCTAAAAGTACCACATCATTTAATTTATTACAAACGTCATATAAATATTAAATACAAATTTTGTAAGTAACCGTGAAGGTCCTTACACTGTTTCGAGATGCATCTACCCAATAAGACTTCGTTGCAGTATTTAATTATGTATCTTATACTCGAAATGAATATCTTATGTTCTCATAAACGCCACATAAGAACATAGGAAATAATCTCCTTTTGTTAAAAC